>NW_026732268.1:0-105000 GCF_028476545.2 Physella acuta
GCTCCCTGACCGACCTACGCAGAGGTATGTCAGGTACTGTGGGGTTACCGGCTGCTCTGGTCCCCGGCAATTGGACCTTATAAATTATGTGGCTGTAGCCTGGAGTAGCCGGCGGTATCACTTTGACCGGCCTTGGGGAGGGTGGTTGAGCCCTGGGAGGCACATATCTGGTAATCTGGGTGCTTGCCACCCGGCGGGTGCCAGAAGGGCCATCTTTCTTTTTAATGGCGTAACACCCGCCGGTGATCGGAGGTACTTCGACCACGACATAAACTGTCGGGTCGTCCAGGTCTGCCATTTTGCGTCTGCCTAGTGGGGGTTGTCTCAGAAGGACCAGATCGCCTATGGCCAGATCAGCTACATGTGCCTTTTTGACCTGCTTGTCCTTCTTGCTTAACTCTGTCTGGGGGCATTCCCCAGCACCACCACCCGGTGCCTTAATTAAGGATGGGTTAGGTGGAACCATTGCCTCTAGTTCCTCAGATTGGTCCACCTTTACACTGATTATGCTGGCGCGTAGACAGGATGTTGGGCCTGATACCACTGACGGATCTGGGTGAAAAGGTTGGTCTAATGGCTGTACCACCTTTTCGTCCTTCATTCTGTGGTCTCCTTTCGTCGCCTGAATGGTTGGTACACTCTTGGTAGGCACCAGAGTCCTTTCGTGGGGGCGGAGGACCTTGTCCCCTCGCCATACCTTCGGTGTCACCCCTGGAGGCTTGATCAGGTGGGCCAATGTGGTCAGGTCCTGGAGAACGTTCATGCCCAACAAACAGGGTGGAGCTGATGAGCCACCCACTGGATCCTTTATCACAAGGAACCCCTTGTCGCGTATTTCTTCCTTGTTGATCTCCAGGTCAGTAATAAAATAGCCATTGTACGGGATGGCCAACCCATTTGCTGCCCTCAAGGACAGGGGTGTGTCTGTTCTTAGGATAATGTTCTTGAGGCTCCTGTTACAAAATGTTTCAGTGACCGTGCTGACTTGTGAACCACTGTCTATAACGGCCGTCACCGGTACACCCTGTAAATACACCGTCAGGGTGGGGCACTGTCCAGCCAGCTTGTGAATGGTGGAGCTTGGGCTCTGCCCACCAGCAGTAGTAAGACTCTGAATCACTGCGGCCTCCTGCTTCTTTGAGTTTCGACAATTGCGGGCGAGGTGACCTTGCTGGTTACAATTGTAACACATTCTTGTTTCCGCCTCTGGACGTCGGCGGGGTACCCTTCGGCTAGATGACACTTGAGGGTTCTGTGCCAACTGAGTCAACAGAGCCGATAGCTGCTCTGCGAGCTTGTCCACCCTGTCTTCCAGCTTAGACCTGGGCAGGGTGGGTTCTTCCTTGGGGCGGGCATGTAGAGCTGCCACATAGGCAGGTTCTGTCCCTGGGTCCTCGTCTCCAGACCATCGAATGGCCGCATCCCGTATGGCCAGGAAGGGGATCTTAGGGTCCCTGAAAACTAGTTCTTGCAACTGACGTCTGACTGAGGACTGGCTCAGCTTTTCCATAAACTGGTCCCTTAGGAACTCAGCATTCGTCTGAGGGACTTGCAGGGTGCCCTGTCTGGCAACAAGGGCCTTGAAGGCCCTGTGCAGGCGGTGCGAGTAGGCCCTCACCGACTCGTGTTGGCCCTGCACAACCATTTGGAGTTGCGCCATTAGCTGGGAGACGCTCCTCTTCTCCCCATAGACTTCTCGGAGGAGCCTGATGGAGGCCTCTGGGTCACGTTGCAGGTCATCTCCCCTGCAGCTCAGTTCTTCTCTCACAGCTTCCCCCAGGTACTGCCAGAGAAGGTCCTTCCTCTCTTCCACTGAGACGTCTCTTCTGGCCCTCCAGAGAGACTGGACCTCGTCAATGAATCGTTCCACCTCATAGCCGTGGCTGTCCCCATGAAACTTCCGGATGAGGATCTCCCTGGGTGGAACGATGCTGATGGTTTGTGCCACCTCCGCCATCTCGTCCGAATTGGGTGTTAAGACTACAAACAATTCCTACACTAAACAAAAACTAAACACATATGGTTCCATAAAGGGCCTATCAAGAAACAAAAATTTATCTAAGCTACACTAGCCCTAGAAAAACAAAAATTTAACTAGACTAAAGCACTGACCCCACTCGTGCTACCAATTTGTAAGCCCTGCTAGGGGGGGATACCTTAAAATCTACCCTTCTAGGCTTAACTAATCTGTCCGGTCAGTGCAACCGTGGTAGAACCCACAGTGGTTAAACCCTAACCTTAGTCTAAATAATAAGCTACTAAAATAAAACAAAACTTTTAACAATTTAATAAAAATTTATTGCATGGAACCAAAAGTTATAAAAAAAGAATAGATAAAAACTGACACAAAACAGAACCAAACGAAACAAACTTTTTACATCAAACAAAACATTACGTTTGACCATTTGCTGGTGTTGCGCCGACTTATGATGTCTAGGATGGTCCAGGCCCTGACACACAGAAACCTCCCTTCATCCATTCTCGACATCCAAAAGTCCACACCAAACAAAACACTACGTAAAACCACTACGTACAATACATTACGTAGAACACAATACGTACACAACAAACTTTTTACACCAAACAAAACAATTCATATATAACAAAACACCCAGCCAAGTTGCACAAGCAACCTCACTGGAAGGGGGGGGGGGGAAGAGAAAAAAAGGAAAACATAAGAAAAATGCATGGTAATGGCAGCGTATTATATACATAAATATATACACAAGTTCAAAATGCTACCTACTACTTCTATCTAGCTAAAGCCTCGAGTAAAACTAATCCTTACTATACAATTCTAAAAGCAATTCTCAAAAACAACTAACCACTGTCTAAAGAAAAACTAGCAACTTAAAAATAACGTGTAAACAAATTCATCGTAGAACCAATCTTTCCTACACAAGGAAGCCCGAAGCCATTGGTTTACATAAACAACATCTATATTGATAACATTAAATTAACACACTCCGCTAAGGCCCCAATGAAGGCAGACACAAAGCAAGCGATACTCAATACGACGTTGCACGAAACAGCACACACATTAATTTTAAACAACCTAAAACTCGAGGCAACTAAAATATACTAATCTAATTACTGTCTAAAACAACCGACTATTGACTAAGCCAATCCTAGTCAATAACACATCATAAAACAATCAGATAAATGCACACACGCATTCACACCAGTTTAGGAAACACTCCTAAACACACTGGCCTAAACCACGTGGTCCGAAACACACGCCAAGGGTTTAGAAAACATCAAAAATACATTTTAATTCAAAATAACAAAATAACACACCACGTGCATACCAGACATGCCGATGCTCACTATCTCGTTTTAGACGAAAAAGAAATCAAACGAGAACACATCGGCAGTCGCATTCATACAAATCACATAAAAATAAAGTATAAAAAAACAAATACCTCCACGCGTGAGGTGCGCCCACGCAGAAACCTGACCCGACCTACATCTCGCCGTGGGTCAAAAAGAGGGAGAAAATCGTCCGACCGGTTAATTTATACTGTCCGCTTCGGACGGAAGGGGACCCCGTGTCTGATCCCCATAGGACCACCATGCACTCGCAGATTCGCAACAAATAAAATAAATACAAAATAAATAATCCATTCACCCGCTCACATTCACCCCTTTTAAAAATCTTACAGTCCCTGTAAGACAAAAAAATGCATAAAACAATCTTAAAATAAAACATGCACCCATCTCATTGAAGGCAAGAAAAAAACAATTTCCATTAACATTAATCTTGCGTCTGTGTGCTCCCTAAAAAAACTCAAGGCACCAAGATAGTGTTCCCTTCACTGAGGGCTGATTCGCGCTACTAGTCCTGTCGGCCGTTCATCCGGAAGGACAAGGGGGGAGGGTCAGCCTCGACCCGCCCGCTACTAATGACTCGCCGTTGCAACGTCTCATCTGTACACGCATTCTGGTCTTGCGTCACCGTAGGCACACCGGTGGAGCGTCCGCTAGGTCGGTCCGGAGGTGACGCAACCGCCTTTCACCACTGGCTCTCCGACTGTTACCCGCCCCCAACGATCGTGCCTCCGCTTCGACACACCTGTGGGGCGGGTGTTCAGTAGCCCTCTTTGTGGGTCAAGGAAATTACGTCATAGGCCTTCCGTTGGTAGGAAGCGTCCGCTTGGTTGGGCCAGGTGGTGACGCAACCGCCTCGCCCCACTGGCTCTCCGACTGTTACCCGCCCCCAACGATCGTGCCTCCGCTTCGACACACCTGTGGGGCGGGTGTCCAGTAGCCCTCTTTGTGGGTCAAGGAATTGACGTCATAGGCCTCTCGTTGTTCACCGGTCTGCCGTACACACCAGATCCGCGCCACGCCCGTGTGTGTTGTCCAGTCTAGACCACACGAGGCCGCCATCTTCATCACACGCCAGGTCCAGTGTCACACACCGTGCCTTGTCCAGCCACGCACACTGAAGGCTCGTCGAGGCACGTCTCTCCGCCAACCTGACTGGGTGTTTAAACAACAAACCCCTACACTAAACAAAAACTAAACACATATGGTTCCATAAAGGGCCTATCAAAAACAAAAAAATTTAACTAAGCTACACTAGCCCTAGTAAAAAAACAAAAATTTAACTAGACTAAAGCACTGACCCCACTCGTGCTACCAATTTGTAAGCCCTGCTAGGGGGGGATACCTTAAAATCTACCCTTCTAGGCTTAACTAACCAATCTGTCCGGTCAGTGCAACCGTGGTAGAACCCACAGTGGTTAAACCTAACCTTAGTCTAAATAATAAGCTACTAAAATAAAACAAAAACTTTTACAGTTAATAAAATTTATTGCATGGAACCAAAAATTATAAAAAAAGAATAGATAAAACTGACACAAAACAGAACCAAACGAAACAAACTTTTTACATCAAACACAACACCCAATTTCGGACTTCGTCCAGGACTACGACGAACACAAACACAAAATAAATAAGGCTGGATGGTGCGAATTTGCTATTCTTTTCACTGGATGACCAGAGAGACTGCCTGCTCCCTTCACCGCAGCTTTACACACAAAAGACAGAGTTGAACAAGCCGGAACCCGACTTCCACACACCTCACACGCTACACGTAAACAAATAGTCCCTAATTCACGGATAACAAACCAAACACGACGAAACATGCAACAGAATATTATAAAAAGACACTTACTATAAACAATGACAACAATATAAACGAAATATATATAAACTAGCTATAACCAGGGACATAAACAGTGAGACAGCGGCGCCATAATACGGGACTACACAACTAAAAAATACGAACAATTTACGACATGAAACGAAACGATACATTCGCCTTCTAAGTTACAAATAATAAAAATACACTCCAGCCGCTCACATTTATACAGTGGGGTACTTTTATCCGACCCATATTGATGGAATATTCGCAAACTTATTACTCGCAAGGTTATTAGAACTGAAAGGGCTTTCATAAAAAGTATCAATCAAATATTATATTAAATTACTTTTGCAATTAATTTTTACAATTTCAATGCAATACAAAACTTAATTTATAACAAAATAGCTATTTAAAATAATGCTATACTTTATAATTTTTGTTTTTTCTTAAAAAGGGTATACGAAATATAAAAAAATTATTACATTTAAAAGTTAGCTCCCCTGTTCATGAACCTTCTTCTTCTTCTTCTTCTTCGTTCTTAATTATTAGTGTTGAAGGGGATCGAGATTTATCTGCAAGTAGGTTTGAACTCGAAACTTTGTTCGAATTTATCAACCATGAGCTTTTTGCCGACTCGACCACGCCTCCAACACAATTAAGCGTTACGTGTCAACTGGTTATGCGCCATTGAGGCCATTGACTCCGATTTCAGCATGCTTTTCTTTTTGGATTTGCTTCCATAGCCTTTGTCCAACCAAGAACAAACTACATGAACCAAATGACCAAATCTCGTATAATGAGAATTTCACTCGTAGTCATTTTTAGCCCTCTTAGAGGGCTTTGAATCTAACCAACAGTTTTTCCATACGGCCTAGACATCTATAGAAGTGTATGCAAAAAAATTAGCCAGTTATACAAAGAGTAAGTACCCTAAAATTTGTGTAGAATTTACCCTGTTTTTCCCATAAAATACAAAGTTTATATAGGGAAAATTAGCCAGATATACTGAGTTTAAGTACCCTAAAGTCTGCGTTGAAATGACCCTTTGTTTTTCCCATAAAATACGAAGATTATATAGGGAAATACAACTGGTCAGTTTTGACCCCTTTACGAAGTTTTCCCAGATATGTCGAGTTTTTTGTGACACCCCAAGGCGTTCTTCTACCACCTCACAAAATATCAAGGGGGGTCGTCGGAGGAAATTTTTTTCGTAATAGAGCTCATACAAAGAGAATTTCATTCGCGGTCACTTTTTAGCCCTCGTCGAGGGCTTTGAGTGAAACCGACAGTATTCCCTAAAGGTCAAGCCATTTACCTAAGAGCATGCAAAAAATTAGCCAGATGTTAAGACGCTAAGTGCCCTAAAATCCGTTTTGAAATTACCCTCTGTTTTTCCCATAAAATAGAAATATTATATAGGGAAAAACGACTGGTCAGTTTTGACCCATTTCCCGATTTTTCCCGGACATGGCGAGTTTTTTGTGACATTCCAAGGCGTTCTCCTACCACCTCACAAAATTTCAAGGGGGGGTTGTCGGAGGAATTTTTTTTTCGTAATATAGCCCATATAAGGCGCCGGTCAGTCGAGGTCAGTTTTGACCCCCTGTCCGTAGACTTTTCGGCAAACCTTCACCGGTCCTCGTGTTCTATCGCCCCAAGGCACCATATATATATATATATATATATATATATATATATATATATATATATATATATATATATATATATATATATATATGTGAGCGGGTGAATGGATTATTTTTTTATTATTTTATTTGTTGCGAATCTGGGAGTGCATGGTGGTCCAATGGGGAACGGCACGGAGTCCCCTTCCGTCCGAAGTGGTCAGTATATAAACTGACCACTCGGATAATTTCTTCCTTTTTTTTGACCGCCAGAATGTAGGTCAGGTCAGCTTCTGTGGTCGCGCTTTGTGCGTTGGAGGTATTTGTTTTTTATACTTTATCTTTATGTGATTTGTATGAATGCGACTGTCGATGTTTCTCGTTTTCTTTCATTTTCGTCTAAAACGAGATAGTGAGCATCGGCATGTCTGGTATGCACGTGGTGTGTTATTTTGAAAGATTTAAAAGGTATTTTTTCTAAACCCGTGGCGTGTGTTTCGGACCACGTGGTTTAGGCCAGTATGTTTAGGAGTGTTTCCTAAACTAGTGTGAATGCGTGTGTGCATTTACTTGATTGTTTTATGATGTGTTGTTATTGACTAGAATTGGCTTAGTCAATAGTCAGTTGTTTTAGACAGTAATTAGATTAGTATATTTTAGTTGCCTCGAGTTTTAGGTTGTTTAAAATTAATGTGTGTGCTGTTTCGTGCAACGTCGTATTGAGTATCGCTTGCTTTGTGTCTGCCTTCATTGGGGCCTTAGCGGAGTGTGTTAACTTTATGTTATCAATATGGATATTGTTTATGTAGACCAATGGCTTCGGGCTTCCTTGTGTAGGAAAGATTGGTTCTACGATGAATTTGTTTACACGTTATTTTTAAGTTGCTAGTTCTTCTTTAGACAGTGGTTAGTTGTTTTTGAGAATTGCTTTTAGAATTGTATAGTAAGGATTAGTTTTACTCGAGGCTTTAGCTAGATAGTAGTAGTAGGTAGCATTTTGAACTTGTGTATATATTTATGTATATATCTGCCATTACCATGCATTTTTCTTATGTTTTCCTTTTCTTTTTCTCTCCCCCCCCCCCTTCCAGTGAGGTTGCTTGGGCAACTTGGCTGGGTGTTTTGTTATATATGAATTGTTTTGTTTGGTGTAAAAAGTTTGTTGTGTACGTATTGTGTTCTACGTAATGTATTGTACGTAGTGGTTTTACGTAGTGTTTTGTTTGGTGTGGACTTTTGGATGTCGAGAATGGATGAAGGGAGGTTTCTGTGTGTCAGGGCCTGGACCATCCTAGACATCATAAGTCGGCGCAACACCAGCAAATGGTCAAACGTAATGTTTTGTTTGATGTAAAAAGTTTGTTTCGTTTGGTTCTGTTTTGTGTCAGTTTTATCTATTCTTTTTTTATAACTTTTGGTTCCATATTTTGTTGAATAAATTTATATTAGTCATTCTTGATAAATAAATTTTATTAAATTGTTAAAAGTTTTTGTTTTATTTTAGTAGCTTATTATTTAGACTAAGGTTAGGGTTTAACCACTGTGGGTTCTACCACGGTTGCACTGACCGGACAGATTAGTTAGTTAAGCCTAGAAGGGTAGATTTTAGGTAGCCCCCCCCTAGCAGGGCTTACATATATATGTATGTATATATATGTATATATATATGTATATATATATATGTATATATATATATGTATATATATATGTATATATATATATATATGTATATATACATATGTATATATACACCCGAAGAGATGCCTGGAAGAAACTCTGGTAGCCTATGTTATTTTAATGTGTCTGACTTTTAGATATTTAGTTATTTCTTTGCTTTGTCCCTAATATCGTTAAACCTGTAGTAAAGCACATTGCGTTTTGACCAATAACTATTTTATAAACTATTCTTCTAAAAAATGCATAACATTAATAATATATAGACCTATAATTCACGTGTAACGGGTACCGACGGCTAGTAGAGTTTAGAACAGTGGGTTCAATCGAACCCAAGAGCTTCGGTAAGCCAGTCTCAGGGCTTCCGCGGATGTCAAGACACACACCCGACTCATAAGAATTCACGATCGGAGTTTGTTCGTGTGGACGATACAGCTATTAAGAAGGGTTTGGTGAATGTGCATATGAAACTGGTGGGGTTCGGTACCTCGAAAAAGTTAAGAACCACTGCTTTAGAGTGTACTTTGTAGAAAGTGCAAGCTTATTTGCCAAATATTTGGTCTACTCTTGGTCGTGTCTCTAGAACGATTTCGATAATAGTATATTACAATTTTAAATTATCAGTTAGGCTGAACAAAGTGTTATGAAAAAAGCAATAAAAAAAAAGATCTATTCAGCACAAAATACTAATTTTCTTCTCTCTTAAAAGTTTGTTTAAGAGTGTCGCTTTCAACCCACCCGCTCCGACAGTCTGCTTTTTTTTTATATGATTCCGTGATATTCATTTCTCTTTAATACAGTGATCCAGGCAAGATGTAATGCAATCAAGTAAAAGTATCTGATCTCTCACGTTGAAGTTGAGAGAATCGTAAGAATCGTACAAAGAACTAGTCGCCTCATTTCTTAGCAAAACTGGGTAGTTAAATCGTACATTAAGCGTTAATACAAGTGGTTTCTTTTCTAGGTGTTAAACGAGTTATCTATTCACCGATCCAGTATATCCTTCGTTTTTTTGTTGGTGAAAAAGCGCCCCCCCCCCTCCCCACCATCTAGGACAAAGTTGGTTGAGCGGGGTTTAAACGTCACTAACTCTTTTTTAAATGTTACACAATCGTAAAATACGCTTTAATATACTTGGTTTCTTTTCTAAGTGATAACGGTTATCTACTTGCTAATCCAGTGTAAATTTTTATGATTTTAATTTACGATAAAGCGCCCCCCCCCCCCCCCCCATCTAGGAAAGCGGTTTTTATCCGTTCACTGTTTCTTAAGGGTATATGTTTTACAGTTACAAATTCAAGGTAGAACAGTTGAATCAGTATGTAAAGGCTTGTAGACGTTAACTTTCTTAACTTTGTTTATAATTCAAAACTGCAGCTTAAAACGAGCTTTTAATTTTTTTCCCTACCTCATTTGGCGTCCCCTAGGGTCGGCGCCCGGGGCGGCCGCCCTCCCCACCCCTTAGCTACGCATCTGACGCCCACCGCTGCGAAACAGCTGATTTTTTTTACTCGCGGGTGTTCACCACCGTGGCGGCGGACGTAGGTATCGCGTGATTTAGGTCACGTTTTTGCAAGGGCTCTTTCTCTCTAAACCGAAACCATTTTTTCGATCATTATTTATCTAATATATAAAGTTGAATTCTGTATGTATGTGACAGTGGCCCCGTGATTATAAATGAATATAGCAAAAAAAAAAAAATAATAGACTTTACTTTTAAATATTTCTTCAGACTTTCTTTGCACACCGCGTAACTCGCTGGGACTGGTACACTAGTATCTAAATATTTAAGTCAAGATAAGGGTTAGGGTTTTCCAAAAAACTTTTGTGTGTGACTTTTTGCCTACGATTTCTTTCCTGTTACTTTTTTTCTACAATCATACTCAGTATTTTTATTACTGTGAGATCTAATGACTGCAGTATAATCTTGCATGTCATAAATTAGTGCTGCACTTTGATGCTTCTATTATTTAATTTAAGTAATGTATTATGCCCGTCTTAATCAATTTAAGTCTTAAAATGACAAGGTTATTATTTGCATATTTATTAGTTCGAGCTTGAAATATTATAATTATAATTAGATGCATATCTATTTATGTCAGTCTATTGTGATACTGGCTTGCCACATTGTGACTGCGTGCTTGAGGTGTTATAACTACGAAGAAGCCAGCCATAAATGACTGTTATGTCCGACCTCCGACAGCCGCGGAGGGAGCGGACACCCCAGGTTCGTTTGGTATGGTACCGATAGAAGACGTTGTAACGGAATCTCAACAACTTGCCGTGAGCTCGTTAATGCTGTCTAGGGGTAAAACACGACAAATCGAAGAGACTCACACGACTTAAACTATGAATACCTTTTTAATTTATGTACAAGATAATGACACTAGGTAAGTGTGATAGATTGTAATCACTGACGAGGAGCCACATTGGTTGTTAACAGTAGTTTATTCACACCATGAGGAAAGAGAGGGAGACGGAAGTCACGAGAGACTTATATACATAACATGTAAGGGACATCACTCAAGATAACAATATAAATATAATACTAATACAGAAGAGTGAGTTCCCTTGACCTCACAATTATCTCAATCTATTACATCCCTTTACCCTTAGAACACAATAACACATCTCTCAATAGAACAATTAATAGTATCCTAAAATCACCAATTATATTGTAACATGAACACTATGGTAGATTACATCCTTACAAACAATGCACAATATGTTACAACACAATTAAAATACAAACAATGATGTCAAAGTCCTTTTGACCTTTAAAATCATAGGTCTAACTTATTTGGGACTTTGATTGTCCTGTTTGACCTTCTCAGTGGCTTTTGATTTGGTGACTCAATATTCTGACCATTTGGATTCTCTATCTCAGGAGGTCTAGGATTTAAATCATTAACTCCAGAATTTACATTTTCTGACTCTAGACAACTTGGTTCACTCATATCAACAGAACTTGGTTGTGGAACAAACTGAGTTGGTGTGAACTGTTCAGATTTGGTGGGATTGACAGATTCACACTTATTATCTGCACAAGTTATTTTTAACTGGTCTGCATGTCTACGGACAATAAGTCCATCATTTGTTTTTACTTTATAAGACACAGGGTTAGGGAAAATTGTCCTATGTAGAGCTAGATTTGACGGTAGGACTCGTCAACCAAACGAGTCAATATCAGAATATGTTGCTGCTTTACGTCATCTAAGTAGATTCTGTGAATTCGGGAACACGCTGTCTGACAGACTATGTGAAAAGTTTGTGACAGGTGTAAATAGCCCTGATGTTCAAAGAAAGTTGCTGCTCGAGTCAGATCTAACATTAGAAAAAGCAATACAACTTGCAACTTCATACCAGCAGTCATCTGAGGCGGCAAAATCTCTAATGCCCTCAGGGATCCATGCAGTAAACAGCAGGTTAGTCAACAAAACACCAACTCCATCAGAGCATTTCAACTTATGCTAAACATCCTGCACGTTCAAATCTTAGATCTAAATCTAGTAATAATTATCAAAAATGTCATCGATGCAAAGGTCCCCATGCATCTCATCGATGCAAGTTCAAGTCAGCAACTTGTTATAAGTGCAGTAAGCAAGGTCACATTGCCAAGGCCTGCTTTGCAAAGTCTTCGTCTGTTGCTAAATCTAGCCAGTCAAGACAGTACCGCAACCAAAGGCAGCACTATGTTAACTCTCACCAAGACTACCTAACCCAACCAATGAACCACTCTACCTGTGAAAATGCTCAAACTGATTCGCAGCCAGATTTCAACCTGTTCTCTGTGAAATCAATAAGTCATGCTCCCATCAATGTACTAGTTAATATCAACGGTAAGAGCATCAGCTTCCAACTTGACACTGGAGCATCTCTAACAGTCATCACAAAGAAGGACTTTGACGCTGTCACAGGAGGATCAGTGCCTCTACAACCATGTCACAAGTGTCTAACAACATACACTGGTGACAATGTTCCGGTAATAGGAGAGTGTATGGTTCATGTAAGTTATAATGGTCAAAGTGTTAAACTTCCTCTTCTTGTGGTTGAAGGAAATGGACCACCATTACTAGGTAGGAACTGGTTAGTTGATCTTAAGTTAAACTGGCAGAGTATATTTTCAGTGAGCAAAGCAAGAGAATCTAGTTTTACTTCAATAGATAAAGTTATATCTGAAAATAAAGGTGTTTTTGGTAATTCAGGATTACTAAATGATAGAACAGTGAAGTTAAGCATTAAAGACACAAATCCAAGATACTGCAAAGCTAGAGTTCCACCTTATGCAATGAGGGATAAAATTGAAAATGAGCTAAGTAGATTGGAATCTAATGGCATTATAAAGAAGGTAGACTATTCCGATTGGGCAACGCCCATTGTGCCAGTGTTAAAGAAGGATGGTTCTGTAAGAATTTGTGGAGACTATAAAGCCACACTGAATAAGCAAATAGAGCTAAATAGGTACCCTATTCCTAACATTGAGGAAATTTCTTTGAATTTGGCAGGAGGAGACAAATTCACTGAATTATACTTTAGTCATGCTTACACTCAACTAGAACTGCATCCAGATTCAAAAGTCTATACGACAATAAACACACATAAAGGACTCTACCAATATGAAAGACTATGTTTTGGCATATCATCTAGCCCTGGAATTTTCCAAGCTGTCATGGACAGTATTTTTAAGGATATTCCAAATGTTTGTGTTTACTTTGACAATGTGTACATAACTGGTAAGAATGACACTGAACATCTTAAAACACTTGATAAAGTCTTGAAAATAGTTGGTGAAAAAGGTTTAAAGATAAACAAAGATAAATGTCAATTCATGCTGACAGAAATTAGTTTTCTTGGTTATATTTTAAACAAGCAAGGTCTCAGACCTCAACCTGAGAAAACAAAAGCCATTAAAGAAGCACCCAAACCTGAAAATACCCAACAACTAAGAGCTTTTTTGGGCTTGATAAATTACTATGCAAAGTTCATAGGGAATCTGTCTGGTAAACTATCACCACTGTACAAGCTTGGCACTGGGGTAAACAACAAGAAGCTGCTTTTAATACAGCAAAAGAAGCTTTGTCTTCTGACACCTTACTAACTCACTATGACACAGGGAAAAGACTTATTTTAACATGTGATGCTTCACCTGATGGTGTAGGAGCAATCTTATCCCACATAGATGAAAAGGGTGACAAACCCATTGCTTTTGCCAGTAGATCTTTGAATCAGGCTGAGAAAAATTATTCTCAGTTAGATAGGGAAGGCTTAGGCATCATTTTTGGTGTTAAGAAATTTCACAAGTTTCTGTTTGGTAAAGAATTCACCATCTTTACAGATCATAAGCCATTGCTTGGCTTGTTTGGAGAAAACAAACCCCTACCTGAGCATGCCTCACCAAGAATTCAAAGATGGGCTATCACACTAACTGCATACAATTATGATTTGAAATACAAACCTGGATCTGAGAATAGTGCAGATAGTCTTAGTCGATTACCTTTAAAAAACCAAAGCCTTAATTATGTACCAGAGGATGTATTTGTTCTTTTCACTATCATGGAAAACTCCAATATAGATGTGAATGATATTAAGAGAGAAACACAAAAAGATGAGTGCTTGATAAAAGTATATGAGTACTGTAAGAATGGTTGGCCTGAAGAGTCAGTGAATGATGATTTAAGGCCATATAAAATAAGAAATAAAAACCTTTGTGAAGATAATATAAAAGATGGAGAAGATGCAGTCCATTATCAGTCAGAGTTGTCTAAACAAAGTATTTGTAACTTAATAAATGATTATGGTGATATGGCAATTTCAAATGCTTTTAAAGAGAATACATTAGTAAGAAGGAATGTGATCATCAAACAACTTTGCTAACATCATTAGCACTTACAGAAACTAAAAGGGTAACATCAAAAGAAAAAAAGATTTTTGCCATTTAATACACCCACTTCAAATACTGGATCACAGTTGCAAATTGATATGGTCCAGGATATTACTTTTAAACAGTATTTTTGGTTACCAAAAAGCACTATCAGATTACCTGAGGAAATTGATCAATCAAAGAAATCTATGTCAGTTAAGGATCTGAATAACAGCATAATACTTTCAGATGCCAATTCAAAAATAGTTCCATTAAATCATGACAAACATCCATTGAAAGAGAATTTGGAGTTAATGAGAATGTGTATCTGAGAAATTATGGGAGAAGGGAAAAATGGATGCCAGGTCAAATTGTTCAATGTACAGGACCTGTGTCTTATAAAGTAAAAACAAATGATGGACTTATTGCCCGTAGACATGCAGACCAGTTAAAAATAACTTGTGCAGATAATAAGTGTGAATCTATCAATCCCACCAAATCTGATCAGTTCACACTGAGAAGGTCAAACAGGACAATCAAAGTCCCAAATAAGTTAGACCTATGATTTTAAAGGTCAAAAGGACTTTGACATCATTGTTTTGTATCTTGATTATGTTGTAACATATTGTGCATTGTTTGTAAGGATGTAATCTACCATAATGTTCATGTTACAATATATTTGGTGATTTTAAGATACTGTCAATTGTTCTATTGAGAGATGTGTTGTGTTTACTAAGGGTAAAGGGATGTAATATATTGGGATTTGTGAGGTCAGGGGAACTCACTCTTCTTGTATTAGTTATATTTATAATGTTGTTATTGAGTGATGTCCCTTGTATTTATCTATTGTTACTTCCTGTTCCGGTCTCCATCATGTTAGCAGAGGCCCAATAAAATCTATATACAAACAGCATGGCTTCTCGTCAGTGTGTTATAATAGAACAACTCCAATCCACCTCAGTAAAGTTACTGCAAAGTTTGTAATATATATGCCCAATTTTTTTCAGTCATCTAAAATGAGTCTTTCTAAGGTAAAAAAAATAATTGAAAATGACAAAAATGCGTTTTGGTCACTTTTATTTTCATAAAATAAAAAAAAATTCAATTTTTTTTTTGCTTTGGACATAAAATAACTCTAAAACTATTGTGTTGGTAACATTAACAGGAAGATTGTGTACATTATTTTCAAAAATCACATTAGTTAAAATATAATTTTTTTAAAAAAATGCCGCAGTAATCTAGTGCAGGAGAAACAGAATCAAAATTTAGTGGAGTAATGTAATCTAATAAAGACGTGGTGTGGTGCCTACAAGTGATGCAGCAGTTGATGCTACATTCAAACCTATCGGGTTGATAACTGCTTTGGGGGAACAGTTTTTAAAACGACAACTCCACATCTTTGTATGTCTCTGTTTCCCTCAACCTTGATCTTGTGGAGCATCAAGAGTAAGTGATATCTTTTGGAAACTGGGGGGGGGGGGGGGGGGCTTGGCCTTCTTCCCTTCCCTTGTAAGGAAAGTTCTGGATAGGCCACGATAAATGTCTCTAGCTATGGAATAAATAATGTATTTAGTGATTAATAAAATATAATTAAATTTACTACTAGCCTATTGTGTAGGCCTACTATTTGTCATATTACTCTAGCTGGAAACATGAAAAAGCCTGAAAACACCTTTTTGTTAAAAGTTATTTATACTTGACAGTATATTTTTAATATTAATTCTATTGAATGAAATATTCGTTGCTTGTGCCACACTGGTTGAGATATCCAATGATGAAGATGCCATACTGTGGTTCTCAACATCCTATAGGACAACTTAACTGTCCTTCATTGTTACTATATGCATATAAAATAAATAAATAATGAGAAATTTTACTAGTACTACTTACACTTACAACTAATATAACTTGTAAAACTAAGTCACAACAAGTACAATCTTAATAAATTGCACCACCATCTAAAAATTGATCTGGTACATTTTATTGAGGAGACCGGCGCAGACCATTTCACATTATTCAGCAGGGGAATCAGAATCAGAGTGCACAACAGAAAATAAAAAATTAATCACATTAGTCCTTAAAATTTAGTGTCTTTTGTTTTAAATAAATTGATAAAAATGTATAGTTATTATAATTATAAGTTTCTTTTGTGTTTCATTAATATTTTATAAGTATTTAACCTTCGTTCCCTGTAAAAAAAATTGAGTTCGTCCACATAGTAACCAGGAATGTCTGGTGGCCATTTTGAATTTGTCGATTCATAATTTTGACGCGATAGTCCAGATAAACTGTAGTAATACGACCCTATCATTAATCCCATTCGATAGATTTTAAAGAATTAGTAAACGCTAGCATCTAATAGTTAAGTGCATCCATATTTTAAGTCCCTAGAATGTCCTGAATTAAATAGCTTCACGTTTTAACACACCATATGTACAAGTGCAGTTCACACGCTAAAACCATGGACAAGTAGCGTTCAAATTTACATTAATAACGTGTGCTAATTAAACCAAACTGACATTCAAACTTAAAATTCATTTATTAAAATGTAAATGAAACTTTAAAAATGATACTTACAACTTGTTTGAAGGATCTAGCAAGGGTAAAATCCGTTAAGCATCATCGGTCGTCAACCTTTAAAACCGTTATGCGAGCTACTCACTCGGGGCTGAAAGTTGACTCGAGGGTCATATGCTTATTGATGGCACGGCTTCGCGACCGTAAGTCAGAAATACTTGAATTTACAACACAAAGTAGTTATAAAAGTGAACTTTACATCGGTGTAAAGATTGAAACAGAATTAGTTTGTTTTCTTGTATATATCGTCATTTAAAGTTTAAAAACTGATTTTTTTAAAATGAAATAAGCAAGTTATTTTTTCAATTTATACATCAAACGATAGACTAGAATTCGCTCTTTAAAATGACATTAAGATTATGCTTCTACGATGCTTCGTCGCGAAGCCGCAACCAAATGAAACAGTGTGGGGTCGGTCGGTACTCGCAAAACGGTGAAATTTGTTGACGTAACTGATACTTTTCAAACAAATATAAAACACATTTAAACATGTGTTACATATATAAAAATACCAGATTACGACAGATAAAGGCTTAAACTTTATTGACATATAATTTTTATTCTTATAGGACAACTAGAAGTAGTGAAATTTTATTTTTGAAAACCGCAAAAACTGCCCCTAAAACGCACTTTTTCGCCAGTTTGGACTACCTAATTTTAGTAAAATATCAATGTTAACAAATTCAAATGCAATATTAAAAGGGGGGGGGGGGGAGAGGTGTGTGTGTGCGTGCAGGCTGAGACTTCATTTTCGGGGTAGGGGGTTTGGCTTTTTGTGATGATTTATGTCGGAGGTATTTGTAATATTTGAGTGTAATATAGGCAAGTATGAAACCTCTTGTTGGCCGTCACACCCTATCCCCATTGAGGCAGTGTTAAAAAAAATAGATATGATTGCTTTAGTTGATTAAAGGGGAGATGATCTAAAGCGATATCAATCTGTTTACAGAATAGAACGGAAAGCTGTCAGGGAGGGTAGTTTTCAATGGTCGTAAAGAATGAGCAGTTAACGGTCTTAGAGAGATCAAGTTACCAAATTGGTTTTAACATTATCAACATGCGGAAATAAAACAATATAAAAAAGTCTCGATTTCAAGCCCTCTGGCAGATAAGGCTCGATCCCTTCCAACACCAAAAATTAAGAATGAAGAAGAAGAAGCGACCTATGCTTTTATAAAAAAAAAAAAGCAATTTTAAAAAATTGTTGCTGATGTAAGTTTATTATAAAGTTTTTTTTATATTTTTGTTTTCTCAGGATGAGCTTTTGAATAAAAAGTGAAGTCTGTTTTAAAAAATATTTATTACTGATAAGCAAAATGACACAGCCCAAAGAAATCCATACTGGTACCCCAGTCTGGTTCCTACTTATTGATCACCAACAGATCACAACAAGTTTTTAAAAAAGTAACACATTATAAAAGAAAGCATATCACAAAAACTTCTAACAATAGAATCTATGACAATGATTGATCACATCAACAAAGGTATATAAAAAAATCAAGTCAGACAGTTTATGGCAAAAAATAATAAAGTACATTACTTTGATGAGGTGAAATAGCAAGCTGTCAGACTATGATGTTATTGTTCAAGTTGAATGTACAGTGGAGATGGGTGTATTAGGGTGGTGCTAACATCTGACAGGACTGCACCATCAGAGGGGGTTCAAATGATTTGCTTCTATTGTTCAATGGCAACATAACCAGATGGCATTCAAAAACAAATGGCCTCATTTTTACTGCCATAAAAGTAAACCTCAGTTATAATAAGATACACTGGTCTAGAAGTATGAAATCAGGTTACTGAAAGAATTGTTACCTTTGTATACAGTGTGTAATTGTTAATGCAATGTTGTCAGATTATTGTGAGAATTGTTACCTTATATAATTAAGTGTGTAATTGATGCATGTAATCAGATTATTGTGAGAATTGATGCCCTTTGTATTCAGTGTGTAATTGATGCATGTAATCAGATTGTGAGAATTGATGCCCTTTGTATACAGTGTGTAATTGATGCATGTAATCAGGTTATTGTGAGAATTGATGCCCTTTGTATTCAGTGTGTAATTGATGCATGTAATCAGATTATTGTGAGAATTGATGCCCTTTGTATACAGTGTGTAATTGATGCATGTAATCAGATTATTGTGAGAATTGATGCCCTTTGTATTCAGTGTGTAATTGATGCATGTAATCAGATTATTGTGAGAATTGATGCCCTTTGTATACAGTGTGTAATTGATGCATGTAATCAGATTATTGTGAGAATTGATGCCCTTTGTATACAGTGTGTAATTGATGCATGTAATCAGATTATTGTGAGAATTGATGCCCTTTGTATACAGTGTGTAATTGATGCATGTAATCAGATTATTGTGAGAATTGATGCCCTTTGTATACAGTGTGTAATTGATGCATGTAATCAGATTATTGTGAGAATTGATGCCCTTTGTATACAGTGTGTAATTGATGCATGTAATCAGATTATTGTGAGAATTGATGCCCTTTGTATACAGTGTGTAATTGATGCATGTAATCAGATTATTGTGAGAATTGATGCCCTTTGTATACAGTGTGTAATTGATGCATGTAATCAGATTATTGTGAGAATTGATGCCCTTTGTATACAGTGTGTAATTGATGCATGTAATCAGATTATTGTGAGAATTGATGCCCTTTGTATACAGTGTGTAATTGATGCATGTAATCAGATTATTGTGAGAATTGATGCCCTTTGTATACAGTGTGTAATTGATGCATGTAATCAGATTATTGTGAGAATTGATGCCCTTTGTATTCAGTGTGTAATTGATGCATGTAATCAGATTATTGTGAGAATTGATGCCCTTTGTATACAGTGTGTAATTGATGCATGTAATCAGATTATTGTGAGAATTGATGCCCTTTGTATACAGTGTGTAATTGATGCATGTAATCAGATTATTGTGAGAATTGATGCCCTTTGTATACAGTGTGTAATTGATGCATGTAATCAGATTATTGTGAGAATTGATGCCCTTTGTATACAGTGTGTAATTGATGCATGTAATCAGATTATTGTGAGAATTGATGCCCTTTGTATACAGTGTGTAATTGATGCATGTAATCAGATTATTGTGAGAATTGATGCCCTTTGTATACAGTGTGTAATTGATGCATGTAATCAGATTATTGTGAGAATTGATGCCCTTTGTATACAGTGTGTAATTGATGCATGTAATCAGATTATTGTGAGAATTGTTACCTTATATAATTAAGTGTGTAATTGATGCATGTAATCAGATTATTGTGAGAATTGATTCCCTTTGTATTCAGTGTGTAATTGATGCATGTAATCAGAATATTGTGAGAATTGATGCCCTTTGTATACAGTGTGTAATTGATGCATGTAATCAGATTATTGTGAGAATTGATGCCCTTTGTATTCAGTGTGTAATTGATGCATGTAATCAGATTGTGAGAATTGATGCCCTTTGTATACAGTGTGTAATTGATGCATGTAATCAGATTATTGTGAGAATTGATGCCCTTTGTATACAGTGTGTAATTGATGCATGTAATCAGATTATTGTGAGAATTGATGCCCTTTGTATACAGTGTGTAATTGATGCATGTAATCAGATTATTGTGAGAATTGATGCCCTTTGTATACAGTGTGTAATTGATGCATGTAATCAGATTATTGTGAGAATTGATGCCCTTTGTATACAGTGTGTAATTGATGCATGTAATCAGATTATTGTGAGAATTGATGCCCTTTGTATACAGTGTGTAATTGATGCATGTAATCAGATTATTGTGAGAATTGATGCCCTTTGTATTCAGTGTGTAATTGATGCATGTAATCAGATTATTGTGAGAATTGATGCCCTTTGTATACAGTGTGTAATTGATGCATGTAATCAGATTATTGTGAGAATTGATGCCCTTTGTATACAGTGTGTAATTGATGCATGTAATCAGATTATTGTGAGAATTGATGCCCTTTGTATACAGTGTGTAATTGATGCATGTAATCAGATTATTGTGAGAATTGATGCCCTTTGTATACAGTGTGTAATTGATGCATGTAATCAGATTATTGTGAGAATTGATGCCCTTTGTATACAGTGTGTAATTGATGCATGTAATCAGATTATTGTGAGAATTGATGCCCTTTGTATACAGTGTGTAATTGATGCATGTAATCAGATTATTGTGAGAATTGTTACCTTATATAATTAAGTGTGTAATTGATGCATGTAATCAGATTATTGTGAGAATTGATTCCCTTTGTATTCAGTGTGTAATTGATGCATGTAATCAGAATATTGTGAGAATTGATGCCCTTTGTATACAGTGTGTAATTGATGCATGTAATCAGGTTATTGTGAGAATTGATGCCCTTTGTATTCAGTGTGTAATTGATGCATGTAATCAGATTGTGAGAATTGATGCCCTTTGTATACAGTGTGTAATTGATGCATGTAATCAGATTATTGTGAGAATTGATGCCCTTTGTATACAGTGTGTAATTGATGCATGCAATCAGATTATTGTGAGAATTGATTCCCTTTGTATACAGTGTGTAATTGATGCATGTAATCAGATTATTGTGAGAATTGATGCCCTTTGTATACAGTGTGTAATTGATGCATGTAATCAGATTATTGTGAGAATTGATGCCCTTTGTATACAGTGTGTAATTGATGCATGTAATCAGATTATTGTGAGAATTGATGCCCTTTGTATACAGTGTGTAATTGATGCATGTAATCAGATTATTGTGAGAATTGATGCCCTTTGTATACAGTGTGTAATTGATGCATGTAATCAGATTATTGTGAGAATTGATGCCCTTTGTATACAGTGTGTAATTGATGCATGTAATCAGATTATTGTGAGAATTGATGCCCTTTGTATACAGTGTGTAATTGATGCATGTAATCAGATTATTGTGAGAATTGTTACCTTATATAATTAAGTGTGTAATTGATGCATGTAATCAGATTATTGTGAGAATTGATGCCCTTTGTATACAGTGTGTAATTGATGCATGTAATCAGATTATTGTGAGAATTGATGCCCTTTGTATACAGTGTGTAATTGATGCATGTAATCAGGTTATTGTGAGAATTGATGCCCTTTGTATTCAGTGTGTAATTGATGCATGTAATCAGATTGTGAGAATTGATGCCCTTTGTATACAGTGTGTAATTGATGCATGTAATCAGATTATTGTGAGAATTGATGCCCTTTGTATTCAGTGTGTAATTGATGCATGTAATCAGATTATTGTGAGAATTGATGCCCTTTGTATACAGTGTGTAATTGATGCATGTAATCAGATTATTGTGAGAATTGATGCCCTTTGTATTCAGTGTGTAATTGATGCATGTAATCAGATTATTGTGAGAATTGATGCCCTTTGTATACAGTGTGTAATTGATGCATGTAATCAGATTATTGTGAGAATTGATGTCCTTTGTATACAGTGTGTAATTGATGCATGTAATCAGATTATTGTGAGAATTGATGCCCTTTGTATTCAGTGTGTAATTGATGCATGTAATCAGATTGTGAGAATTGATGCCCTTTGTATACAGTGTGTAATTGATGCATGTAATCAGATTATTGTGAGAATTGATGCCCTTTGTATACAGTGTGTAATTGATGCATGTAATCAGATTATTGTGAGAATTGATGCTCTTTGTATACAGTGTGTAATTGATGCATGTAATCAGATTATTGTGAGAATTGATGCCCTTTGTATACAGTGTGTAATTGATGCATGTAATCAGATTATTGTGAGAATTGATGCCCTTTGTATACAGTGTGTAATTGATGCATGTAATCAGATTATTGTGAGAATTGATGCCCTTTGTATACAGTGTGTAATTGATGCATGTAATCAGATTATTGTGAGAATTGATGCCCTTTGTATTCAGTGTGTAATTGATGCATGTAATCAGATTATTGTGAGAATTGATGCCCTTTGTATACAGTGTGTAATTGATGCATGTAATCAGAATATTGTGAGAATTGATGCCCTTTGTATACAGTGTGTAATTGATGCATGTAATCAGGTTATTGTGAGAATTGATGCCCTTTGTATTCAGTGTGTAATTGATGCATGTAATCAGATTGTGAGAATTGATGCCCTTTGTATACAGTGTGTAATTGATGCATGTAATCAGATTATTGTGAGAATTGATTCCCTTTGTATTCAGTGTGTAATTGATGCATGTAATCAGATTATTGTGAGAATTGATGCCCTTTGTATACAGTGTGTAATTGATGCATGTAATCAGATTATTGTGAGAATTGATGCCCTTTGTATACAGTGTGTAATTGATGCATGTAATCAGATTATTGTGAGAATTGATGCCCTTTGTATACAGTGTGTAATTGATGCATGTAATCAGATTATTGTGAGAATTGATGCCCTTTGTATTCAGTGTGTAATTGATGCATGTAATCAGATTATTGTGAGAATTGATGCCCTTTGTATACAGCGTGTAATTGATGCATGTAATCAGATTATTGTGAGAATTGATGCCCTTTGTATACAGTGTGTAATTGATGCATGTAATCAGATTATTGTGAGAATTGATGCCCTTTGTATACAGTGTGTAATTGATGCATGTAATCAGATTATTGTGAGAATTGATGCCCTTTGTATACAGTGTGTAATTGATGCATGTAATCAGATTATTGTGAGAATTGATGGTGAAAACAAAAATGGTAAAAGATGAGAAAAACAATCTCACACTGTGCTGCCTATCATTACTATTAATCAATGTGAGACCTGAATGCAGTGAGTGCTGATCGAAGTGTAGTGTGGGCTGTCAAATATCTTGTATACATAGCAGTATTACAAAATATAACTTGAATAAGGATGAGCAAATAAATTCTAGGTCAATCAAAAATTTGGAAGCTTTAGAACTAACCAGACAGTCAAATAAATAACAACCCAGCAAAGAAAAAAAAAACTTTTGATCAGTTCATGCTAAAAGTCTTGTTTACTATCACCACTATGATAGCATTATTTGTGCTAAAAATAGAAAGTTAATATTTGACCTGATGCCTGAATGAAATGATTTCTTAAGGCACTTGAATGTGAGACTAACTAGGACTGCCGGTTCATTGGGACAAAGGACTGGGTCACTCCACAAGCAACTCCTTAATGAACTAATGTCATGCCAGTTATAAACCTTAGTTGGACCAATCACAAGCAAATGAGCTCAGCTGTTGTGTAGTCTAGCAAAATGACAGATCTTTTCAATGACCACATTATGGCACATGTTGACTTCCTGTAGCAATAAGACTATTTTAGGTCAAAGTGTAGCACATATTCACAGAATACAGGCTACAGAAAAGAAAAAATGCTGGATATAAAAGAGAAACTACAACTATAGGATGTGACAATATATAAAAACATGGAATTATATAGGGACCTTTTGTAAGATGAAACTTATGAGGAATGTTATGCAAGGCTGGTGATCAGCCATCTAAACGAGCTAGCTCTGTGGTGTATACATTGACACTCTCAGCATCATACAGTACAAAGTAAATCTGTTTCAGAGATGACACTTTGGCGTTCGTGAAATAATCTCGAATTGATGATAAAATAATTTGAGCAGCAGTCTGTTTAGGAAACCCAGCGCTGAAAAAAAAATTTAAGTGTATCAAAACCTTTGTAAATACATAGATATAACTGAGCTCCTAAAATATTTCATTGTTAAATTAAGTTTACTTTCCTAGTTCTGTCATACAATAAATATAGTAGCAAAAGATTCTGAACAACATGTTTTTAAAAAATTTGAGTTAAAATTTTTGGCTATTAACTCCCTTTTCATTAACTGTTTCAGTAGCCAAAAGTAAAACCCAAATTTTTTTTAAAACATCAGCTGTTCAGAATCCCAATTCACATTGTGTGTTCATGACAGTGTATCACAGTTGACATTGTGTGTTCATGACAGTGTATCACAGTTGACATTGTGTGTTCATGACAGTGTATCACAGTTGACATTGTGTGTTCATGACAGTGTATCACAGTTGACATTGTGTGTTCATGACAGTGTATCACAGTTGACATTGTGTGTTCATGACAGTGTATCACAGTTGACATTGTGTGTTCATGACAGTGTATCACAGTTGACATTGTGTGTTCATGACAGTGTATCACAGTTGACATTGTGTGTTCATGACAGTGTATCACAGTTGACATTGTGTGTTCATGATAGTGTATCCAAGTTCACATTATGTTTGAATTACTTAAGTTGTAATAAGAGTCTATATTTCTATCATATTGAAAGTTCAAAAAGTTACTAGGTGACATATGACAACATTTAACACCCCTAAACTTCTTATAAACTGGGCTTGTAATTCACAGAAACAGCGTTAATGAATGCATTTATTTAGACTAGTCTTCTTTATTTAAAGATTTGAAAAATGTGTGCAATTGTATCTTAACTTAGACATTCAGTAAGTCAGGCGTTTAGAAAGTCAGGCATCCTGTAAGTCAGGCATCCTTTGTTGTCATTACTTAATAGTTATATCACCCCCCCCCCCCCCCCCCCCCAGTAGGAATGGTCATACATAAAAAAGGGAACTTAAAGCAAAAAAGTTTAACATAGGCATGGAAGCCATTTTGCTAAGCCAAAAATAAATAATTAAAATAAGACTTAAAATACCTAGACTAGACCAAGTAGTTTGCGTGTTAGTCATGATTTTATTGTATTTTCGTACATATATTTTATTTAACAGATTATTTAAATCCACAATTCAATAACAAAGGTCTAAAAGAACATTTATTTCTGTATTTCTTCAGAATGCTTAAAATAAAAAACAACTAACTTTTCCGCATCATGTATACTACATATTGTAAGTAAACAAAGAAACAAAAATGTGAGACATAGGGAATTGATCGCTTTTCCCTGTCTTTTTTAAAATTCGATAAATTAGTTTTTTCTACATTTTGACTTTTTTTTTAAAATTATTATGAAAGTTGGAGAAAAAAAATTCTACCTAAGCGGAATAAAACACAAATTTTTATTTCAAAAACCCCAGAAAAACTCAACTTTTGGCAAGACAGTAGGCATGTCTGTGAATATTTCAGGATTTTTTAAAAAACATTGCTTAGGTGAAAAACTATTTTATTGGAAAAATTTGGAACGTATTAGTTCAAGCTGGTAACCATAATTAATACACTAAACAGTAAGACAAACTTTTAAGTCTTGTACTGGAAAGTACCCTACATCTTACCGGCCGCTCCCTAGGGAGGGGATGGCTATAGTTTTAAGGCCCTTATTGTCTGCAAGTTGAAGACAGTTCTTGATAGCTTGCTCAAGTAAAGCCTGGCAATTTTCCATTTTCCATGTGGGCCCAGAACAGTTGATAACGAACTTGGCTGAGATGTGGTGGGCAGGACAAATAGTGGCTGAATAAAGGGATAGGGAGAGAGTTGGACATGGAATAAAGTGGTGGATTCCAATGAACTATACTGCTGCCAGTATAGTTCACTGGAGAATTTGATGACTTACTTCCCACTGCTGATAGAGGGTAAGGCCACACTTTTTAGCTGTTTTTCATCAGCCAACTTGAGCACTGCTTTGACTGCCTTATCTAAGTTAGCCTGAGAGTTTGGATCACTCCAAGAAGGACTGTTTACATGAATGACAAATTTTGCTGCAAACTTGTGACCAGGGCAAATTGCAGCTGAAACAACAAGTTTACATGAATGACAAATTTTGCTGTAAACTTGTGACCAGGGCAAATTGCAGCTGAAACAACAAGTTTACATGAATGACAAATTTTGCTGTAAACTTGTGACCAGGGCAAATTGCAGCTGAAACAACAAGTTTACATGAATGACAAATTTTGCTGTAAACTTATGAAATATAAGTGAAAAATGATAAATAAATCAATATAAAAAGTGTATATTTTTAAATTAAAAAAATGCAGTGAAAAAAATCAATCTATATACTGCTAAAATTGAGCTTATTTAAACAAGTTTGTACATTTTAAAAAATATATTTGTCACATACACGAGAAAAGTTTTAAAGTACAAACATAGAAAAAACTTCATCCAATGCAAACATATATATATGTAAACATATTTAAAGATGTCATTAAAATGGAGAGACATATTCGATTGTGCTAAAAAAAATTTTAATTATACAAGTAAACATATGTTATTGTGTGGATTAAGTTTGATGCATATTTAACATAATTGCTGCATTATAAGTGTGAAATAATTATATGTATTATAAACATATTTTAGGCCTTAAATTATATATATATATATATATATATATATATATCTATATATATCTTTGTTTCTTGGCAATGGAATAGGTTAAATTAGGATACAGTTTAATATTAAATAATATTTGGCACTTTTACTTTCTTTTGGAGACTAAGTAAAATAACTAGAAATATTCTCACAAAAGTGTATCTGGTGGCCTGGCATCCAATTTTTTTTACCTGATATATTTGAATATTTTAATTGATACATTAATTTGTTATTCCTTTTATAACTAGATCTAAGTACAACCAGTAATAAAATTTTTTGTTTGAATATGTTTAACAGATCTTCCAATTTGTTTAACAGATCTTTCAATTTGTTTAACAGATCTTCCAATTTGTTTAACAGATCTTCCAATTTGTTTAACAGATCTTTCAATTTGTTTAACAGATCTTCCAATTTGTTTAACAGATCTTCAAATTTGTTTAACAGATCTTCCAATTTGTTTAACAGATCTTCCAATTTGTTTAACAGATCTTCCAATTTGTTTAACAGATCTTCCAATTTGTTTAACAGATCTTTCAATTTGTTTAACAGATCTTTCAATTTGTTTAACAGATCTTCCAATTTGTTTAACAGATCTTCCAATTTGTTTAACAGATCTTCCAATTTGTTTAACAGATCTTCCAATTTGTTTAACAGATCTTCCAATTTGTTTAACAGATCTTCCAATTTGTTTAACAGATCTTTCAATTTGTTTAACGGATCTTCCAATTTGTTTAACAGATCTTTCAATTTGTTTAACAGATCTTTCAATTTGTTTAACAGATCTTTCAATTTGTTTAACAGATCTTCCAATTTGTTTAACAGATCTTCCAATTTGTTTAACAGATCTTTCAATTTGTTTAACAGATCTTCCAATTTGTTTAACAGATCTTCCAATTTGTTTTAACAGATCTTCCAATTTGTTTAACAGATCTTCCAATTTGTTTAACAGATCTTCCAATTTGTTTAACAGATCTTCCAATTTGTTTAACAGATCTTCCAATTTGTTTAAGAGATCTTCCAATTTGTTTGACAGATCTTCCAATTCCAGACGAAAGAGATTAATATTTGTATTTACTATAATATTTACTGATCAATGCGTGGACAACAAAAAAATAATTTTTTAAGCAAATAAAAAGGGATGAAACGATTTAAAAAATTTTTTTTTTAAAATACCAATCTTCTTCTTCTTCTTCATTCTTAATTATTAGTGTTGAAGGGGATCGAGATTTATCTGCCAATGGGTTTGAACTCGAGACTTTGTACGAATTTATCAACCATGAGCTTTTTGCCGACTCGACCACGCCTCCAACACAATTAAGTGTTACGTGTCA
Organism: Physella acuta; assembly: GCF_028476545.2. Classification (NCBI taxonomy): domain Eukaryota; kingdom Metazoa; phylum Mollusca; class Gastropoda; family Physidae; genus Physella; species Physella acuta. Next base: position 28,490 of record NW_026732268.1, read on the forward strand.
ACTGGTTATGCGCCATTGAGGCTATTGACTCCGATTTCAGCCTGCTTTTCTTTTTGGATTTAAAATACCAATAAGTAACTGGATTTTAAAAAAGGAATCATTTAGACTACGATTCTGTTTCTGTATTTAATAAAGTAATAAGGTGTTTGTTAATTAATATATAAATAAATAGTGTGGTTGTTTCTTCTACATAATACACAAAAGCTATATTTGGTGTGAGAAAGTTACTGCTAAACCACCCTCCCCTCTACCTGCAAGCATTCAAATAACTCAACTTCACTTTGAAACCCCCCCCCCCCCCTCTCTTATCCTGCATGTACATCATAAAGGATTGTCCCAAAGGAACTGGCCGGGAGTTTGGGTCTAATTTGGGACCATAAAGGGTGGGGTGGGCATAATGGGATATTGGTTTGCGTTGGACAGTACTGGAGACAGACAGTTTCCAAACTTGAAACTGGGTTGTCTAGTACACTATAAAAATGAAGTTAATGTTTGAATATTTGAGTGAAACGCAAGATGACAAATATGCAATATTGTATGTGTAGTTAAAAATTATTCTGTATAAAAATATATGTAGAATTTAAAAAGTTTTTAAAGGCAGAAAAATATTCTGAATATTGCTTCAAAGCAAAATAAACTGGCAGTTTCAGTCAATCATTGTATGATCTGTTGGGTTGTTAGTTTATTAAATATTAATTGGTAAATATAGAAGAAAGATTATGATAAGAAGATGTGCATCTAATATTTAACAGTGGTGTTTACCTTCAGCTGTTGCAATGGAACCTTGAGTTTTCAGAAGATTTTCAACTTCTTGTTGAAATTCTTTCCCACCAGCTTTTTGTATGGCCTGGCCTGTAGCAAAACAAATACATTCCAGCTAAACATGCTGCTTTAAAGTGCAACATTCATTCTTCACATAACATTGGCAAGTTCCACATCTCCTTCCACATCACACACATATTCCACACCAGCAAATGATTGCGTAAGTGAACAGAACTTCACATAACCTATTCACCACACAACCTACCAACTTCACCACACAACACAACCTACCAACTTCACCACAGAACCTACCAACTTCACCACACAACACAACCTACCAACTTCACCACACAACCTACAAACTTCACCACACAACCTACCAACTTCACAACACAACCTACCAACTTCACCACACAACACAACCTACCAACTTCACACAAAACAGCCTACCAACTTCACAACACAACCTACCAACTTCACAACACAACCTACCAACTTCACCACACAAAACAACCTACCAACATCACCACACAACCTACCAACTTCACAACACAACCTACCAACTTCACAACACAACCTACCAACTTCACAACACAACCTACCAACTTCACAACACAACCTACCAACTTCACAACACAACCTACCAACTTCACAACACAACCTACCAACTTCACCACACAAAACAACCTACCAACATCACCACACAACCTACCAGCTTCACAACACAACCTACCAGCTTCACCACACAACCTACCAGCTTCACCACACAACCTACCAACTTCACAACACAACCTACCAACTTCACAACACAACCTACCAGCTTCACCACACAACCTACCAGCTTCACCACACAACCTACCAGCTTCACCACACAACACAACCTACCAACTTCACAACACAACCTACCAACTTCACCACACAACCTACCAGCTTCACCACACAACCTACAAACTTCACCACACAACCTACCAACTTCACCACACATTTCCAACCTACCAGCTTCACCACACAACCTACCAGCTTCAACACACATTTCCAACCTACCAACTTCACCACACAACCTACCAGCTTCACCACACAACCTACAAACTTCACCACACAACCTACCAACTTCACCACACATTTCCAACCTACCAGCTTCACCACACAACCTACTAGCTTCAACACACATTTCCAACCTACCAACTTCACCACACAACCTACCAACTTCACCACACATTTCCAACCTACCAGCTTCACCACACAACCTACAAACTTCACCACACAACCTACCAACTTCACCACACAACCTACCAGCTTCACAACACAACCTACCAACTTCACCACACAAAACAACCTACCAACATCACCACACAACACAACCTATCAGCTTCACCACACAACCTACCAACTTCACAACACAACCTACCAACTTCACCACACAACACAACCTACCAACTTCACCACACAACCTACCAACTTCACCACACAACCTACCAACTTCACCACCCATGTGGTATGTTCCGTTAGTCGGATGAACAATAGCATCAGCTGACATCTTTACCAGATCACCTTGCATGACAGTCAACTGTACATTCGTTCAAACAATTCAAATATCTTAGTAATAAAAACAAACTATACTTTGGATTTAACCAAAATTGTCATAAAATTAATCAAAAGGCCCAGTAAATATTTTTTAAATAATTTGTTAAAATAAATATGGTTATAAAAATCTAAAACTCTGATTTTTGATGGACTTTAGAAAAAAAAAATGGATATAACTGTTATTTGTATTTTCAGTAAATTAACAATTTTTTGTTTAAAACAGGTAAAAACAATTTGATTGTTAATGTTTATCACAGAAATAAAAAAATGTTGAACCAGGCAGTGGCGTATATATAAATATATTCCATATACACTTGTATGTGTATACGTATTCAAATATTTTTTTCTGCTGGATGTATTTCATTTTTTTTATCCCCCCTCCCCTCCATGGATTAACATGTAACTTATTACGATTCTAAACCAAACCGTTTTCCTCAGGGCATATATACTGCAACGTTGAGTTGATGTAAATCTCCCCCCCCCCCTCGTCACCCCCCCCCCCCAGTGATTGCTATAAACTGTCATCATCATCATTCCTTTGTGGCCCCTGGGGAGCAAAGGGCTGCAACCACACATCTCCATCGGACTCGGTTTTGGGCTGCTCCCTTTATCTGTGCCCATGTGAGCCCAGCTGTTTTTGCCTCTTCTTTAAACGTTCTTCTCCATGTCTTCCTTGGCCGGCCCACCCTCCTTTTTCCCTGGGGGTTCCAATCCAAAGCGTGTTTTGCGATGTTTTCTTTTCTTAATGTGTCCGATCCATCCCGATTTATGGGCCTTGATATCTGTTTCTATTGGCTGTTGCTTTAAAGTTCGCCGCAGGTCTTTGTTTGATATTTTGTCTGGCCATCTTATTTTAATAATATGCCGTAAGCATTTGTTTACGAATGCTTGTAGTTTATCAGTATTTATCTTTGTAACCCTCCAAGTGTCAGAGCCATAGAGCAGCACTGCCTTGACATTTGAGTTGTAAATCCCAATTTTGCTCCGGAGTGACAGGGCCATGGACCTCCACATCGGGCGCAGTGAGTTGAAGGCCCACCTAGACTTGTTGATAAGACATTTTATGTCCTCGTCTGCTCCCCCATCCTTATTGATCACGCTTCCCGGATATGTGAATGTGTTTGTTTCTCGTAAATCTTCTCCATTTAGCTGTATGGGCAGGTCCTGGCTGTTATTGATTCTGATTACCTCTGTTTTATTTTTATTGATTTTTAGTTCAACTTTGGAGGCTTCTTCAGATAGCCAATTTAGTTTGGCTTGCGTATGTTGATGCTTGTGAGATAGAAGGCAGATGTCATCAGCAAAATCAAGATGCTATAAACTGTGCTCAGATAATACTAACGATTTGTATCTATATTTGGTTATAAATTCAGCTGGATGTTGCATGTTTTCTTAATCATTAGCAGGTTTACGTCATGGTCTCACCTGTGTTGGGATTTGTCCACTTTGCTCTTAAAAGACTATTTAATTCACTCTAATTAATCATTTAATTAAATGGTGTCACCCGATGCGGTCAACACCCCCTGCCCCCCCCCCCCTCGCTACGCCTCTGGAACTAGGTTATTTGGTTTTTAAAATGTATTAATTTAAAAATTATATCGGCAAAGTTTTGAGTACAAATTGCTATGAGTTTTTTATGCAGTGGGGTTATAACTTAGGTTTGATGAAAATAAATAGAAATGTAGGCTTTTTATATCTTTTTAAGGTTGCTTCGATTAAAAATCTAAAAAAAAAAAAAAACGTTTTTTAGCCATGTCAACAATGATGAAGGATTCTTATCAACATGATTATTTCCATGAATACAGTTTCAAATAAACTAATGACAGTCAAATGTACATTCAATAAAACTGTTCAAATATCAATTGAACTAAAAACAGGTTCAAACATCTTATGTGTTAGTATTCTTTCAATCTAATGTGACAGATAAAACATTTTGAAGCAGCTACCTTTTGACCAAGAAATAGTTTCTTCTCTGATAGTGTTAAAAATCCTCCACTTCCATCAGGTATAGAGTCAGCCTGACAATAGAGAAATAAAGTCAGCCTTAGTGGGTATATACCCAATATACAATCATGTGAAATCTTAGTGGGTATATACCCAATATACAATCATGTGAAATCTTAGTGGGTATATACCCAATATACAATCATGTGAAATCTTAGTGGGTATATACCCAATATACAATCATGTGAAATCTTAGTGGGTATATACAGTACTGTGAAAACTTAGTGAGTATATACAATCAAGTGGAATCTTAGTGAGTATATACCCAATATACATCAAGTGGAATCTTAGTGAGTATATACCCAATATACAATCAGGGCGGAACTACTGTGCCGCCAGACCCAGCCACTTAGGGGCCCACAGCCGACCATAATAATTTTTTTATAGTTTAAAATTTTTTTAATTTTCTTGCATTTTTGACTTGATGGTTGTCTTGTAAAAAAGATTACTGTAGCTGCGGTTGGATTATCTTTTTTCTTTAGACACCAACCCACACTCTAGTATATTATTATTCCCTTTGTTTTTAAACCACTGTGAAAGCTGAGTCCACTTTCTCCTACAATCAAACTTATCAAAGATAAGCAAACGATCAAACCACTTATTTCCCTTTTTCAAATAGTTAAATAGGGGTGCTCATAAGCTCCTTTTAATAGATTTGTACTAAACAAAATAAAAAGGCAATTACTTCTCTTATTATTTTTTATAAAGTACTTACTAAAGAATGACATTGTATAAAAAGGAAATGTATTTAAAATTAATAATATAAATAAAAAAAATAAAAATAAACATAACACTAGACACCATTACATATACAAAGCTGTCATGGTTTATATTCTTTTGACAGACTAGAAATTAAGAGGTCTTATAGCAGAGATAGAATTAAACTGATTTTCACAAAACACACTAATTGAATTATGCTACAGACTAACGCTCACCCACATTAGTATACGCTGATGTAACTATTTCTATTTGAAAATAAAAGTATAAAAAAAAAACCAAAACACACTAATGCACTTACACACATGAAATGATGTTGTATTCTGTATTCATTGAAAAAAAAAACATTTTTTTTTCAAAACCCGAACAGGCCAGCAATGAGTATCCTATGTTTGTATTTTGTGTTTATATATATATATATATATATATATATATATATATATATATATATATATATATATATATATATATATATATATATATATATATATATATATATATATTACGGCCAATGCCCGCATTGACCGGCCAATGCGTACATTGGCCAGCTCTCTTGGCCAAAGCCCGAAGAGCTTAGCACTAAGAGCGGAATTCGTACATTGGCTGGCCAATACGCGCACTGGCCGGGACTTGATGGCCAAAGTCCGAAAAGTTTAAAATTGACAAAGTATTTCATACATTGGCCAGCCAATGCGCGCACTGGCAGGCATTATTCTGGGTGCGGTTTCATTGTGAGTAACGTATTGTTTGTATAGCATTCTATATGCCATGCGACATGTACCAAAAGGGCCATCAGACCAAGTGACAGACATACCAGATGGCTGCCAAAATAAATAATCTAAATCCTAATGGAAGAGAATTTGTGAATCAAGTTATTTCTGAACTAAAGAATATGTGGACTGAACTTAAACTAGTTCATGGAAATCCAAGGCATAGCCAAAGCCAAGGTTCAGTAGAATGTGCCAACCAAGATGTTCAAAACATAATGATGACATGGATGCAGACAAACTAATCAGCTCATTGGGCTGAGAGTCTCAAATTTATTCAATTTATGAAAAACATGACAATAATATGGCCAATAGATTATGTGTAGTTTGTGAAAGATATTGTAGTGTAGCCCATTCTTGTGGATTCTGTGGCAACGATGTCCATGCAATATGCGGAATAGCCAATGAAGCAGACGAAGGTTACGGAGGGAACATAACTTGCAGATTATGTCACAATAAACAAGACACTATGAACAAGAGGTCAGCAGCTCATACTAGCTTGCAAACTCAGGGTGCTAAGGCGCTATAAAACATCAAATACAAAATTTAAACAATGCTGAAGTGGGAGATAATCTTCGCATCCGTGTTCCAGATGTTGACAAAGGTCGCGGTAATCCCCGAAGCGTCATTGCAGTTGTCATTAGCATTGAGGGCGCTTTCTACAAGTTAGGAACGGAACATGGTGTTCTATAACAACTATATGCTAGAAGTGAGTTTTCAATTCTTCACAAAAAACTGCTCTTATTGTCGCCTTTTGGCACTGAGGAAAAATCACTACGAACCATCGCATCTTCACAATCACTGACCGGTGGCCAAGGCTACATTTGCTGCAATTGCACAACCAAATGCACAACAAATCGGTGCAAGTGTAAAATAACAAGCTACTATGTAATTCTAAATGCTACAAAAGTTTAACTTGTTGTAACAAGTGATACTTTTGATTGAGACTATAGTACAATAATAAAATTTGAATGTTTCTGTCATTTACTTTAATGGACACCAGCGACAAAAGTCTAAAAGGTATTTGAGAGGTCCATAAATTATTTTAAAAATCATGCATAGCATAGTTACAATTTATATGGTTATAAAATCCTGCCTGTCTGGTTTTTTTCGGACTTTACTAAAGATTGGATGTATTTGATGTTTTTAATATTTTCGGTAACTAAATAAAAAAAAAAGCAAAAACAATTTGGTTTTCACGTGTAATGGCGACATAAACAATGGCATCCTGCTATTGGATAGGCCACCATAAATTTTATTGTACACATTGTAAGCGAAAAATAGAAAACTAGGTTATGGGGTTTTAAATTTGCATTGTTATTTAAAAACTTGATCTGCAAAGTTTTGTAAACAAATAGTTATCGATCAATAAGTTACTGTATAGCCAATCAATATTTGTCTTACAAAAGTGAAACATCCGGTTATAACTTAGGCTTGATGAAAATAAATAGAAATGTAGCCTTATTCTCAACACATTATTTTCAAGTTCTCTGGATTTGGAACTTTTATAGCATTTATTCTAAAAATATAACATTTCTAAATTAATTTTAGGCTTAAGTTTTTATTTTTTATTTTTTTTTACTGTCTAAATCTAAAAAGCACGTTTTTATTCCATGTCAACAACATTATGGAAGGAATCTCGTCAACTCACTGGTGTCCATTAATAAAGTTAAAGACTTAATTTCTTGATTCTTACGGTATAAAAAACCAAAATCTGCTCATGATCTTCTGATTTGGACTTTGGCCGGTCCACCATGGCCAGTCCGCGGATTGGCCGGCCAAAGGCCGAAATCAACAGCCATTTCAGACTTTGGCCGGTCCATCCTGGCCAGTTGCGGATTGGCCGGCCAAAGGTCCAAATCAAGTTAAGTTTCGGACTTTGACCGGTCCATGGGAGGCGATATTGGCCAATGCGCGCATTGGCCGGTATATAGTGAGATAGCTAGTACATGTTTTCTTACATGTTCATATTTATATACATAGTCATTTTTACAAATACTTAATTGGTCATATTAAATTACATTATCAAATTGATTACAATGTTCATATTTATTTAAAGGTATGATATTAATTTAATGATGAACATTGGTTGAGTTATAAAGAAGCATCAGATATTTTATTCATGAAACAATATTTTGGTGGGAGAAATGAATAAACAAGTGAAGATAATTTTATACTTTCTATTCTACTCCTTTATATCCAGTGTATGGACTAAGACTTAGCATTTATTGTATGACTCAAATGACTTCCACCTTACTTGGTTAATTCTCACCTTTTTAGGCTTGCCTTTAAAGGCTGCTGGTTTGTTGGATGGAGTCATTGCTGCTGAACTTGCTTTTAACTTGCTAGCTGCTAATTTGGATGCTGCTTTTACTTTGGATGGTGATGAGGCTGGAGAGACAACTGCTGCTAAATGTTGTTTGCTTCGTGCTGGACCAATCAAAGCTGCATGGATTTTAGGCACTACACCCCCTTGTGCAATGGTCACATGTTTTAGTAGCTAGTGAGGAAAAAAGTTCTCTTCATACTTCTATTGTCAAGTCCTAAACTCATTCTGTCCTACTAGCAGCCACTTTATCTATAGTTGGTTTAGGTGGCCTGCAGACCCTACAGATAGTTGCATATTAAAATCCCAGTTCAATAATTAACTTTTAAGACTTCCATGTTTTAGAAACAAAAATTCTGGTACTAACTTTCTACAAGACAATGCTGGACCAGTTAAAGGTCTACAAGACAATGCTGGACCAGTTGAAGGTCTACAAGACAATGCTGGACCAGTTAAAGGTCTACAAGACAATGCTGGACCAGTTAAAGGTCTACAAGACAATGCTGGACCAGTTAAAGGTCTACAAGACAATGCTGGACCAGTTAAAGGTCTACAAGACAATGCTGGACCAGATGAAGGTCTACAAGACAATGCTGGACCAGTTAAAGGTCTACAAGACAATGCTGGACCAGTTAAAGGTCTACAAGACAATGCTGGACCAGATGAAGGTCTACAAGATAATGCTGGACCAGATGAAGGTCTATGTATGTTACGTGCTATCATCTTGGCTAGGAACACTCATATAATTTGGTGAAAATATTTTGTATTACTTAGCATATGTAATCATAAAATAAAATCTTGTTTTATTTAAATTATATCCTAATTTAAGTCTATCACTTGTATTATCGATTAGATAATTGTTAACAATCTTGGAACCTAATGGAAACAACAAAGAGTTATATCATTAAGCTTTAACGGATTGTAAGGCAAGTGTCAAAAATTAATAATTAATAATTTTAAAGCGACCCCTGACCTAAGTTCAAAGTTCAATTTGGCTTCTTACTCTCTGTCCTTATATACACAGATATATCATATTGATTTCTTAATAACCCTCTCCTCTGTCATAAATACCTAGTGAGTAAAGAGAGAAACCAGCACTGAAAAAAATTCCTTTTTTTTTAGGAAAATTGTATTTTGAAACAGAAAGATCTGATTTCCAAAGAAAAATATTAAAACAATTCTGCTGTTCAATAATGTTCATCTACCTGATGTAATTCATCATCGTTTGCAATGGCCAACAGGATGTGCCGTGGTGTTATTCTACCTCTTTTAAATTCTTTAGCTGCATTGCCAGCCAACTCCAAGATCTCAGCTGAAAAAATTAAAAATATCAATAGTAGTGATAACTAGAGCTTCAACTGCCAATTTAAACTTCATTACTGTTAACCCTACATATGTCAAGCTTATCAAAAAAGGCAAACTCTACTTCACCTAGGCCATGGTTAGTAAGGTTTGAAAGGGTACTTTAATATTTTTAAAGATGACTGAAACAATTAAAATGCACTTATTTACCTTCAGTTTGGTACTTATTTTAATTATCCAAAATAAATCAGTGGTCTCGAAAATGCTAGTAAAAAATATGTCAGTTATTAAATGGCTACACTGCTAAAACTGTTACACCATGTTAACTTTTAAATAACTGTAGAGCACAAATATATCCTCTGCTATAGATCTTAGCATTCAAATAAACTGCAGACAAAATGGGCAGGCTTAGTTGGCTATTGTCTCAATATATTTATTATTTTGATGAAATTTTTTTCAGGTGTAACAGACTGAATTATGATGAATTGTATTTGGAGTGAAACGTGTGTGATAGTTGAATACCTGGCCATTGGATGTGAATGCATGAGTTAACAATCACTGTATTTTGGAGATCACTCACTGACTGAAGGAAGGAGGGAGACAATGTGGGGCTATATAACTCTGTGTAAATGTCATGCTAGACAGCCACCATAGATGAATGCCAGAGGGTGGGGCTATATAACTAATATTGGCCTACTAATAATAATAAAATAATAGCCTAGTTAATAAACTTAACTTAATACTTAAAGTTAATACTAATGTAGTAATGTAGTAATAGCCTATTTTAGATCTGGATCTAGATCTAGACCTATTAGTATTACTGATTACCTATTACTGTATTACTAATGACTAATAGACGAAATAGCCTTAACCCATATTCTGCTAGCGTCCCACTTATGGGACGCTTGTAAAAAAAATTGCTAATATTTATTAAAAACTAGTTAAAGCACAAATTATGTTTCATTGTATTTGAAAATGGCTAGCCTATTGAATTTGTGTGTGTTTTGTGAAAAAAATTAATTTAGAAAAATTTTATAGTGCCGGATTTGCAGGACTTGTCAAAATGGCGGAAAAAAGAAAACATGCGCACAGAAAAATGCATATCTTCTAAAATATTAACATTTTAAGTGCAAAATACATTTGAAACTTGTAGCAGTACCATATTTCTATCTGATAAAAATTTAAGAATGACAATTTTTTTTTACTACTTCGTTATATCAAGTTTACAACAAGCGTCCCATAAGTGGGACGCTAGCAACGAATGGCCCCATGTAGATTGTTACACAAACGTCATATTTATTGGACACTAGCGAGAAACACAGATGCAAATGTTTATGTTAAATGGTTATTTATGGTGAAACAATTGTTGACTTTGTTAACTGCTGACTTTGGGGTGTTAAGTAGTATTTATAGATATTTAATTATGACCTTGAGCTATATTTTCTTATATATTATTGTATTAAAAAATGGCAAATATTGAAAAACTTACATTTTATTTTTAAGTTTTCAGAATTACACTTACTGAAGTATTTGATACCATTGAATACAAACTAATTTAGTATTGCTGTAAATTTACTAGCGCGTGATATTAAAATTATAACAAACCAGAATAATAACAATGGCCACGATTTAGGTGAAATGATTCAGTCATGGGGGTTGGTTAACTCTCTTCATATAAGAGAGCTTAAGCTACATATAGCAGAAATGTGAATTAGCTGTGTACAGTTGTCATGCCCTAATAATATTCCCCTCCAAAGGTTCCCAATACCAGTTTTACTTTAACTTTTTAAGGAGATCCCTGGTGTTAGATTGGGAGCCGTTCGCATAGTGAGGTGCATACATGGATGAGAGCCATGAACACTCAATACAAGCCCCCAGAGACGGATCCGTGCCCTAGAAATAAGATGTCTGATGTCCTAATGTACGCCTGTGAGGGGGGTGGGGGGGGGGGGGGGGGGGAATAGCGAGGGTAACAAAAGAGAAGATGGTTGGATGACTGGACCGGATCATCTTTTGCAAATTCACTGAGGGCAGAGTTTCTTTTAGGCATCATTTCGGAGAAGGGGGGGGGGGGGGCTGCCCCCAGAACAAAATGGAATTTATATACAAAACATACTTTTACCAATGTCCACCCTTCCCCTGAAATTTAAGTCCCCCACCCCTGAAAATTTCAAGTACGCCCACCAAAAAATCAATTATTTATATTTAATTATATTACAGTTTCGATGAATAATAACAATATTTGTGATCATGTGTGTCTAATTAGATATACTAGTCACAGCTTTACTTATTTCCAAGTGTTATTCACTTTGATGGATGCTAGATTGAAAGAATACTAGACTTTTGAACATAATTTCTGCATTTTAGACCATGGTATGGCTAACCCAATTGATCATTATCAGTATTTTTAGCTGTCCTAAACAATTTAATCATTGGTCTAACAATACAAAATCAGTAGGCCTATACAGCTTAATTTTCGCGTGAATAGCTAGATTTCGTGATAAATGATTTTATTTTCAATAAATGTACATGGGGCCGTTCGTTGCTAGCGTCCCATTTATGGGACGTTTTTTTAAAAATCGATAATTAAAAAAGTATTGATTTTAAAAAAAATCCATAGTCATTCCTTCATTCAGTGCCCAAAAGCTAAACCATATAAAAAATTATAAAAATTTGAGACCTTGGGATAATATTAATTATTAATATGGGTTAATATAATAATATTAATAGTTAATAATAGGTCTAGATCCAGATCTAAAATTTAATCATTTGGTGACAATTCAATAAATCCCGTATCCCTAATATAATAGTATTAGGTCTAGATCTTATAGTCTATACTATTATTCTTGAAAAGAGGGAAAATTGATGCTGGTGGATCTACAAACCAACAAGATATTCAATAACTGCAGCCATGTAAACTGGAGAACCGGCTCCGATCCGTAGGTGGTGTGTGTCTTTCCTCAGATAACGAAGCATTCGAGCTACGGGAAACAAAACACCAGCTCGAGCTGATCGCGATAGCATCTTCTGCTTTTTTTTCCCACCCCTAGCTGACATTGTGAATTTTCGATATTTTTTTAGAGCTAAACAAATGTTTCTAAGGGTACACCCTGATTCTCGTCCTCCCTGCAACCCAGCCCACTTTTCCGAAAGGCCAATAAACGCGTTTACACTTGCAACATGTATGAGATACAACTCTAGAACACAGCAATTCTGGAAACAATTTCTTCACAGAACATGTTACACGTTCACAATTACAAAATATGTTATAGAACATTTTTTAAAAACAAACATGACCTCTGACCCGGAGCGTCTGCTATATAAGCCTAGATAAATAAAAAGAAAGAGTGATCAAAGTATAAAAAAAAAACACGTATTCACGCATATTTAATATTTTAAAGTAAAATCGTGTAGCATTTTGGCTTACAATTCAACAATAAATTATCTAACAATTAGAGAACATGCTAGATTTTAGAAATGTTATAAGAATGTCAACAAATGAGCTTGAAATAATGGACTAAGACATAACCCACCCGCTATAGGTCTGGTAAGTAGGTCACCAACCAGTTCTACACCTCAATAAAACCTGCATGAGCCATAGAACTGGTTGGTGACCTACTTATTAGGCATATTACCGTAGCCTCAACAGAAAAAAATGTCACAGGAAAAAAGTCACAGGAAAAAAGTCACAGGAAAAAACTCACAAATATATATTTGCATGAAATTTGTTAATACTTTTATGCATTAAATATTCAGAAAGTGCAAATCAACTCAGATTAATTAAATATAATAAAATGTGCGTAGGTTGTATCGTATAGTGAAATTTATAACACACGTAAATATTTAGTGTGAAGTATTTACGTTTTAATTCCTTTATACATATAATATTTAATAGAATTTAATAAAATGTTCCAACTTTCTCCTTTTCATAGTATGTGTTAAATATACTAACTTTAAATTAGAGCGAAAATGCATTAAGACGTAGTTAGTGTGTCTTACTACCCTCAACTCATTGCAACAATAGGTCAACCACCTGTACTGCCCACTTTTGTCACGCTCATTACATAACAAAGGAAAGGGTCAAAGCAGAAACCGGACACGGTACAAAGACTGTCATTGACGCAAAACGTCAACAGCACACAATCTGGACGGACAAGGCCGACTGAGGAGAAGCCGACCAAGGAATGGCAACAACAAAAAAACATACAAAACACAATTATGTGCCTAAAATTAGTGTAATAGATTGAGATAATTGTGAGGTCAGGGGAACTCACTCTTCTGTATTAGTATTATATTTATATTGTTATCTTGAGTGATGTCCCTTACATGTTGTTATGTATAAATAGTTGTCTCTCGCCACTTCCTCTCTTTACCATCATGGCTGTCTGTAAATAAAAGGCTGTTAACACCAATGTGGCTCCTCGTCAATCTATCACATTTTGGCGACGAAGGATAAACATCTACTAGAAAGAGCACCTACTTACGCAAAAAAGAGGTTTGCTAGAGCTTATTAGCTAATTATTTCTAGAATAATGGCGCTGTATGGCCAAATAAAAGAATTTGATGCGAATGATGAAATCATTCAAGATTACCTAGATAGGTTAAGCTTTTACCTAGAAGCTAACAACGTGACGATGGAAGCCAAAAAGAGAGCTGTTTTGTTAACAGTCATAGGGCCTCAACAATTTAGGCTACTAAAGGACTTATGCGCACCAGCTAGTCTAACTACCAAGAGCTTTAACGAGCTGAGCAAATTGCTAACAGACCACCATGCGCCTGTACCATCAAAGTTTCTAAGTCGAGCTAGATTTGACAGTAGAACTCGTCAACCAAACGAGTCAATATCAGAATATGTTGCTGCTTTACGTCATTTAAGTGAATTTTGTGAATTCGGAGACACGCTGTCTGACAGACTATGTGAAAAGTTTGTGACAGGTGTAAACAGCCCTGATATTCAAAGAAAGTTGCTGCTCGAGTCAGATCTAAAATTGGAAAAAGCAATACAACTCGCAACTTTATTCCAGCAGTCATCTGATGCGGCGAAATCTCTTACACCTTCAGAGATCCATGCAGTAAACAGCAGGTTAGTCAATAAACATCAACCCCATCAGAGCATTCCAACTTATGCTAAACAGCCTGCTCGTTCAAATCCTAGATCTAAATCTAGTAATAATTATCAAAAATGTCATCGATGCAAAGGTCCCCATGCATCTCATCGGTGCAAGTTCAAGTCTGCAACTTGTTATAAGTGCGGTAAGCAAGGTCACATTGCTAAGGCCTGCTTTGCAAAGTCTTCGTCTGTCGCTAAATCTAGCCAGTCAAGACAGTACCGCAACCAAAGGCAGCACTATGTTAACTCTCACCAAGACTACCTAACCCAACCAATGAACCACTCTACCTGTGAAAATGCTCAAACTGATTCGCAGCCGGATTTCAACCTATTCTCTGTGAAATCAATAAGTCATGCTCCCATCAATGTACCAGTTAATATCAACGGTAAGAGCATCAGCTTCCAACTTGACACTGGAGCATCTCTAACAGTCATCACAAAGAAGGACTTTGACGCTGTCACAGGAGGATCAGTGTCTCTACAGCCATGTCACAAGTGTCTAACAACATACACTGGTGACAATGTTCCGGTAATAGGAGAGTGTATGGTTCATGTAAGTTATAATGGTCAAAGTGTTAAACTTCCTCTTCTTGTGGTTGAAGGAAATGGACCACCATTACTAGGTAGGAACTGGTTAAGTGATCTTAAGTTAAATTGGGAGAGTATTTGTTCATTGAAGAATGTAAAAGAATCTAGTCTTACTTCACTAGATAAAGTTATATCTGAAAATAAATGTGTTTTTGGTAACTCTGGATTACTAAATGATAGAACAGTGAAGTTAAGCAGTAAAGATACAAATCCAAGATACTGCAAAGCTAGAGTTCCACCTTATGCAATGAGGAATAAAATTGAAAATGAGCTAAGTAGATTGGAATCTAATGGCATCATAAAGAAGGTAGACTATTCCGATTGGGCGTCGCCCATTGTGCCAGTGTTAAAGAAGGATGGTTCTATAAGAATTTGTGGAGATTATAAAACTACACTGAATAAGCAAATAGAGCTAAATAGGTACCCTATACCTAACATTGAGGAAATTTCTTTGAATTTGGCAGGAGGAGACAAATTCACTGAATTAGACTTTAGTCATGCTTACACTCAACTAGAACTGCATCCAGATTCAAAAGTCTATACGACAATAAACACACATAAAGGACTCTACCAATATGAAAGACTATGTTTTGGCATATCATCTAGCCCTGGAATTTTCCAAGCTGTCATCGACAGTATTTTTAAGGATATTCCAAATGTTTGTGTGTACTTTGACAATGTGTACATAACTGGTAAGAATGACACTGAACATCTTAAAACACTTGATAAAGTATTGAAAATTGTTGGTGAAAAAGGTTTAAAGATAAACAAAGATAAATGTCAATTCATGTTGACAGAAATTAGTTTTCTTGGTTATATATTGAGCAAACAAGGCATCAGACCTCAACCTGAGAAAACAAAAGCCATTAAAGAAGCACCCAAACCTGAAAATACCCAACAACTAAGAGCTTTTTTGGGCTTGATAAATTACTATGCAAAGTTCATAGGGAATCTGTCTGGTAAACTATCACCACTGTACAAGCTGCTACAGAAAAATGCAACTTGGCACTGGGGTAAACAACAAGAAGCTGCTTTTAATACAGCAAAAGAGGCTTTGTCTTCTGACACCTTACTAACTCACTATGACCCAGGGAAAAGACTTATATTAACATGTGATGCTTCACCAGATGGTGTAGGAGCAGTCTTGTCCCACATGGATGAGGAGGGTGACAGACCCATTGTTTTTGCCAGTAGATCTTTGAAGCAGGCTGAGAAAAATTATTCTCAGTTAGATAGGGAAGGCTTAGGCATCATTTTTGGTGTTAAGAAATTTCATAAGTTTCTGTTTGGTAGGAAGTTCACCATCTTTACAGATCATAAACCATTGCTAGGTTTATTTGGAGAAAACAAAACCCTACCTGAGCATGCCTCACCAAGAATTCAAAGATGGGCTATCACACTAACTGCATACAATTATGAATTGAAATACAAACCTGGATCTGAGAATAGTGCAGATAGTCTTAGTAGATTACCTTTAAAAAACCAGAGCCTGAGCTATGTACCAGAAGATGTATTTGTTCTCTTCACTATCATGGATAACTCCAATATAAATGTGAATGATATTAAAAGAGAAACACAAAAAGATGAGTGCTGTAAGAATGGTTGGCCTGAAGAGTCTGTGAATGATGACTTAAGGCCATATTAAATAAGAAAAATGGTATTCAATCTAAAAGATGGAGAAGATGCAGTCCATTATCAGTCAGAGTTGCCTAAACAAAGTATTTGTAACTTAATAAATGATTATGGTGATATGGCAATTTCAAATGTTTTAAAGAGAATACATTAGTAAGAAGGAATGTGATCATCAAACAACTTTGCTAACATCATTAGCACTTACAGAAACTAAAAGGGTAACATCAAAAGAAAAGAAAAAAGATTTTTTGCCATTTAATACTTTCAGATGCCAATTCAAAAATAGTTCCATTAAATCATGACAACTCATGCATTGAAAGAGAATTTGGTGTTAATAAGAATGTGTATCTAAGAAATCATGGGAGAAAGGAAAAATGGATACCAGGTCAAATTGTTCAATGTACAGGACCTGTGTCTTATAAAGTTAAAAATAACTTGTGCAGATAATAAGTGTGAATCTGTCAATCCCACCAAATCTGATCAGTTCACACCAACTCAGTTTGTTCCACAACCAAGTTCTGTTGATATGAGTGAACCAAGTTGTCTGGAGTCAGAAAATGTAAATTCTGGAGTTAATGATTTAAATCCTAGACCTCCTGAGATAGAGAATCCAAATGGTCAGAATATTGAGTCACCAAATCAAAGGCCACTGAGAAGGTCAAACAGGACAATCAAAGTCCCAAATAAGTTAGACCTATGATTTTAAAGGTCAAGAGGACTTTGACATTATTGTTTTGTATTTTAATTATGTTGTAATATTGTGCATTGTTTGTAAGGATGTAATTTACCATAATGTTCATGTTACAATATAATTGGTGATTTTAGGATACTATCAATTGTTCTATTGAGAGATGTGTTATTGTGTTCTAAGGGTAAAGGGATGTAATAGATTGAGATAATTGTGAGGTCAGGGGAACTCACTCTTCTGTATTAGTATTATATTTATATTGTTATCTTGAGTGATGTCCCTTACATGTTGTTATGTATAAATAGTTGTCTCTCGCCACTTCCTCTCTTTACCATCATGGCTGTCTGTAAATAAAAGGCTGTTAACACCAATGTGGCTCCTCGTCAATCTATCACAATTAGTTTATAATTAACATTTCTAGAGCGTATTTAGTTAAATTCATTTCAAAAGTTGTGGTTGTTGTGTAAATTAGGTTACAGTATTTTTACTAATTAGTGTTATAAACTACAATGATTTTATCGTCATTAAAATGCTAAAAACAACAACAACCCACACCAATAACACCCAAAATTATACAATTCTCAACTATTAAAATAAAAATATTTATTAAAAGATTTTTGTGACTTTTTTTTTGTGACTTTATTTCTGTGACTTTTTTCCGAATTTTTTTTTCCTTTGTGACTTTTTTCTGTGACTTTTTTTTCCTAGCAAAAACTTTGACTTTTTTCTGTTTTTTTTTCCTGTGACTTTTTTTTATTCGAATGAATGTGTGTCTGCCGGAGCGCTCGATTACCTAGAAAATGTGTATGTGTCAAGTTCATTAGAACTACACTGATATCAGAGGCGTAGTGAGGGGTAGGCGGGGGTGCGGACCGCACCGGGTGACACCATTTAGGGGGGTGACACCAAGGCAAAAAATAGCAAAATATAGAGAAAAAACTTGAAGGGGGTGCAAATCGAAAGTTTGAGGGGGGGAGGGGTGCAAATCGAAAGTTTGAGGAGGGGTGCAAACCGAAAAGTTGAGGGGGGGGGGGTTGCAAATCGAAAATTTGAAAATTTGACCCCGGGAAGGGTCGCTACGCCTTTGGGGGTGATACCATTAAGTGCCGCACCAGGTGACACCCGACCTCGCTACGCCACTGACTGATATCCTATTGACGAGTCCAATATTAAGGGTGAACGGAAAAAAGTCACAGGAAAAAAAAAACACAGAAAAAAGTCACAGTTTTTGCTAGAAAAAAAGTCACAGAAAAAAAGTCACAAAGGTTTAGGGTTTTATCGGGAAAAAAAGTCACAGAAATGAAGTCACAGAAAACAAGTCACAAAATTTTTTAAAGAAATATTTTAATTTAATTGTTAAGAATTGTAAATTGTGTGTGTTTATTGTTGTTGTTTTTTTTGTTTTGTTTTAGTAGCATTTTATAAACGTAAAATAATTATGGTTCATAACAATAATACGTAAAAATAATATGACGTAATTTACACAGCAACCACAACTATTGTTACGTATTTAGTTAAATACGCGGTAGAAAAATTTATTACAAAAAAAATTATGGCACATCGTTGTGCTTTGCATATTTGTTTTTTCCGTTGGCCATTCCTTGGTCGGCTGCTCCTCAGTCGGCCTTGTCTGTCCATATTGAGTGCTGTTGACGTTTTGCGTCAATGACAGTCTTTGTACCGTGTCCGGTTTCTGCTTTGATCCTTTCCTTTGTTATGTAATGAGCGTGATAAAAGTGGGCAGTACAGGTGGTTGACCTATTGTTGCAATGAGTTGATGGCAGCAAGTTACTATATCCGGCTATATGACATATCGCGCTAATTGAAAGTTAGTATTGAACAAACACTATTAAAAAAAGAGAAGGTTGGAACATTTTATTAAATTCTATTAAATATTATATGTATTAATGAATTAAAACGTAAATACTTCACACTAAATATTTACGTGTGTTATAAATATCACTATAGGCATACAACCTACGCACATTTCATTAAATTTAATTAATCGTAAGTTCATTTGCATTTTCTGAATATTTAATACATAAAAATATTAACACATTTCATATCAAATATACTTGAAACTTTTTTCCCTGTGACTTTTTTCCCTACAATCATATTAAGAAGAGAAGTAGATCTACTAGGTTTTAGTAGATCGATATTTAAGTTAATTTTGCAATCAGCTGAGTGCTAGGAATTAGGGTGCGCCTACTGGGGTCTGAAAATTCAGAACGTGTTGAATGTTTTCGCTCAACGAGCAAAAACAAAAACTTGAACCCGAACACAAAAATGGGCTTGTTTTTGCCCTGCACTCAGATGTTTCATATACCCATACCATGTTCATTCAAATAGGTCAAGCCTAGTACACATGTTGTAAGTGTAAACGCTGTTTAAAGGAATCAAATCAACCACCAAGTCGTGTAAAGCAGCCACATTTTTTTAAAAACTTCAACGTGGCTCTTATAATGACAAGCAAAATATCAATTTTGTTGTTGATTTAATCTTTATTTGACTTAAAATTTTATTTTATTTTTTACTTCCAAGAGATGGAACCTGTAACATTTTTTTTTGCCAAGCGTGACATTGTATTCATAAATAATATTTAAATCTAAGTAGTTGACCTGTCGCGCGTTGCTGTTGCATCGATCAATGGACAAAAATGCATAAAACGTTTAATAATAAGCTTTTAATTTAATGTAATCTATCTATCTAATCTATCTAATCTATCTAATCTATCTAATCTATCTAATCTATCTAATCTATCTAATCTATCTATCTATCTATCTATCTATCTATCTATCTATCTATCTATCTATCTATCTATCTATCTATCTATCTATCTAATCTAATCTATCTATCTAATCTATCTATATACTACTTAAACTCAAGTTTGTTTACATGTTTGAATATTTTTTTTTGTTTGTCTGATTTGGTACTGTAGGGAAACTGCTCTATATGGGGGGGGGGGGGGGGGCTGTAAAATAGTATGTAGATCTAGTTAGAGAA
Organism: Physella acuta; assembly: GCF_028476545.2. Taxonomy (NCBI): domain Eukaryota; kingdom Metazoa; phylum Mollusca; class Gastropoda; family Physidae; genus Physella; species Physella acuta. The sequence continues at coordinate 48,973 of NW_026732268.1, forward strand.
TAATTTTTGATTGCAGACAGACTGTTAATCACACATTTATTTAAAGAAGTTAATTAATTTATTGATTTTTTTTATAGGTAGGTTAATCACATTAATATTAAAGTTTTAGAACAATGGCTTAACTTTGACTGAATAGTGACGTTTGATAACTCATTTGTTTGTTTGTTGTTTTTTTTTTAATTTGTTATTGGGGAGAATCTGCATTATGTGTAGAGCTGTAAAATAGGATTTTGGATGGTAAAAGTTGTTCTTTCTTAAACACACTGTTAATTACAAACTAATTTAAAGCCGCTAATTAATTTACTGATATATTCATTGGTAGATTAACCACATTAATTATAAAAGTTTAGAACAATAATTTTACTAGTAGTAAATAAGATTTAATACAACAATGTTTTCAATTATTTTTTCTTAGGGCTTAGATGTGAATGATAAAGTTGCCTATAGAACTTGGCGGGATACAGGGCAGGTGAAGTAGCGTTCACCTTTTTCTATGTCCTCAGCATATGAAGGGATAGTGTGGTCAGAGCCATGCGGGAATAGTTTTTTTAACCCTTTATTTAGGGAATTATGTTCTGAATGAATTTTTTACTTAAACAATGTGTTACTATATTGCTTTAGGCACATTCAAAGCATATGTCGAAGGAAATTTCGTTTCATAAATTTTTAATGGCCCAAACATATATTGGTACTTATAAGTACCGTCAGGAATGTAGGACATTTTTTTTCAAATTTTTTTTTTTTTTTTTTTTACAAAACAGGAACAAACGATTCAATATATTAACTAATAACATCACAATCATTATAACAATCACTTTTTGTAATTTTCACACATAAATACAGCACAAAAGTATATTTTGAGTACGATTTTTACTGGATTTTCTATCAGAACACATCTTAGACCTCAAACACAGCAAAAGTAGTCAACATGTTATGCTCACTCAATCTTGTCTGTGGTCTTTCTGGTGTAGCAACGGTTGCCGGAAGGAACATGCTTTTGCTGGAGGCTTCCAATACCTAGTACAATGAGCCGCATAAACAAACAAAAGCCTAGTCATTCAGCACACAACTACTAGTAATACTAGTATAATTGTAGCCTACTAGAATGTTATGATAAGTCTACACTACAGTGCAAAGTTCATAAATAGAAGTGAGCTCAATGTGTTTAGGATAGCCGTAGTGGCCTTCTCTGTTTACTGATTAAAATTTACCTTATAGATCTATACTATATGCAGAAGTATGGACTATTGCTAGTCTACAGGTATACATTACGTAAATGCTAGTTGTTGTAGGCAAGACAGTTTATTGCAGTAAATATAACTAACAAATTAAATCTTACAACTAGAACTAAGCTTTGGTATACAATTAAAGTATACTAAACCTTGTACACGAGCCTGCAACTGATACCTTTATTCTTGTTATTTTTTTACTACTAGAAATTAACATGTAATTACAATATTTCTTAGGTAAACATTATGCTAACCTTCTTATAAATGTGTAAATATCATTTTTGAATACATTTCGATAATTAATTATCAAAACAATATTTATGTAACTCCGCATAAAAAAATCTGCCATTTTCTAAAAATCCTAAAAAAAATGACCGTGTGCCCTGACGGTACTTATAAGTCCACTTGTAAACATCGATCTAATACAAAGACAATTTGATTAAAATTGTATAACTAGAAGTTGAACGCGTTTGCCTGGCTATTGAAGGTGCCAATAAAAAATATTTGGGGTTGAAAACTTGAAAAATAAGGTAAAACAAAGGGAAATCAAGAACGTGTGTGAGAAATGTACAGAAAAATTGTGAACTACCGGTATAGCAAGACATTGAAAATGGCGCCACACGAGTAATTTAAAAAAAAAAAAAAACATTGATACCTCCGACTATCGGCGACTCAGGGGAGATAATACTATTAATTACTTCAATAATTTTTAAAATACGTATTAAATTAAAAATAATACAGGCACTTAATTAAAGTGGTACTTATAAGTACCGTCAGTAGATAAAGGGTTAAACTATAGAAACATGTCTGAGTCTTGGTGGTACACTGGGCAGGTGAAGTAGAGTTTAGTAGGTCACCTGTGACGTCAGTATATGAAGGGATAGTGTGGTCAGACCCATGCTCAGCCGAAATCTGTGTTTTTAAAATATAAAAAACGTCTATTTTTGAACGTGGGGTCTGGTTATTTTGTGATGATAAGTGACAGACGTGATGTCATGTATGGATGACCCCCGAAACCCACAGTTATCTAACTAGATAACGGGTAGTCTAGTAAAGCACTAAAAAGAAGAAAATTAACGATTTTTAAAATATAATAATGAACAACTATTTAAATAACTAAAAAAATTCATAAAAAACGTTTTAATAACAAGCTTTTATGTAATAATGCACTAAAAAGTAGAAAATAAATTATCGATTACTATTTAAATAACTATAAAGTATCTATTGGATACCTTTACTAATGTTAAGGAAGACACCCACGCTTTTCTTTATAGTTATTTAAATAGTAATCGATAATTTATTTTCTCCTTTTTAGTGCATTATTACATAAAAGCTTGTTATTAAAACGTTTTTTATGAATTTTTTTTCAGTACTTTACATGTTTTATTTACAATACCGTAACATGACTAAAAACCATTGAACGTGATGGCGCAGCTATTGACGCGTGTGGTGTTGTTAGATAGACATGCCTACTGATTCGGTCCAAATTTTAATTAATTCATAAAAAATTAATTAGGCATCCAATTAAGTCAAATTTAATTTCAGATTGCATTGTCTTCATGTTTTGACCCACGTGACCAGTGTGAATCGTATCGGTCAAGTAGAAGTTTCCGAATTTTCACTCCGGCGTTTCGGTCTAGACAGACAGACTGTCGAGGAAGTGAGTTAAATAAAAGCTTGTAAAAAAAATTCATAAAAAACGTTTTAATAACAAGCTTTTATGTAATGATGCACTAAAAAGTAGAAAATAAATTATAGACTACTATTTAAATAACTATAAAGAAAAGCGTGGGTCACTTTAGTATCTATTGGATACCTTTACTAATGTTAAGGAAGACACCCACGCTTTTCTTTATAGTTATTTAAATAGTAGTCTATAATTTATTTTCTACTTTTTAGTGCATCATTACATAAAAGCTTGTTATTAAAACGTTTTTTATGAATTTTTTTTTCAGTATTTTACATGTTTTATTTACAATAGAGTTACATGACTAAAAACCATTGCGCGCCTACTGAACATCACGTTCAGTAGGCGCGCAATGGTTTTTGAACGCAGCCATTACGTGATGGCGCAGCTATTGAAGGTGATGACGCGTGTGGTGTGGTTGGCTAGACATGCCTACTAATTCGGTCCAAATTTTAATTAATTCATAAAAAATTAATTAGGCATCCAATTAAGTCAAATTTAGTTTCAGATTGCATTGTCTTCATGTCTTGACCCACGTGCTAACTTTGAATTGTATCGGTCAAGTAGAACTGTCCGAATTTTCACTCCTGCGTTTCCGTCTAGACAGACTGACGACAGAGGAAGTGAGTTAAATAAAAGCTTGTAAAAAAAAAATTCATAAAAAAACGTTTTAATAACAAGCTTTTATGTAATGATGCACTAAAAAGTAGAAAATAAATTATAGACTACTATTTAAATAACTATAAAGAAAAGCGTGGGTCACTTTAGTATCTATTGGATACCTTTACTAATGTTAAGGAAGACACCCACGCTTTTCTTTATAGTTATTTAAATAGTAGTTTATAATTTATTTTCTACTTTTTAGTGCATCATTACATAAAAGCTTGTTATTAAAACGTTTTTTTATGAATTTTTTTTCAGTACTTTACATGTTTTATTTACAATAGAGTTACATGACTAAAAACCATTGCGCGCCTACTGAACATCACGTTCAGTAGGCGCGCAATGGTTTTTGAACGCAGCCATTACGTGATGGCGCAGCTATTGAAGGTGATGACGCGTGTGGTGTGGTTGGCTAGACATGCCTACTAATTCGGTCCAAATTTTAATTAATTCAAAAAAAATTAATTAGGCATCCAATGAAGTCAAGTTTAGTTTCAGATTGCATTGTCTTCATGTCTTGACCCACGTGCCAACTGTGAATCGTATCGGTCAAGTAGAACTGTCCGAATTTTCACTCCTACGTTTCTATCTAGACTGACGACAGACTGTCGACAGACAGAGGAAGTGAGTTAAATAAAAGCTTGTAAAAAAAGCGTAGGTCGCTTTATTGTGTATTGAATACCGTAGAATACCTACACTCGAATTTAAGAAGCGACGCTTTATGCTAGTTATTTAAACAGTAGATATCGTGCATTATTAGATCTAAATATTTAAGGAAATAATTTATTCTCTCTCTCACTCACTTTTTTTTTTTTTTTTTGCTGACACTCCAATAAAATTTCTAAAACCTTGCATGTTGTCTATTTTTTTTTTAGATATTTCATTGTTGAATGAATAGCAGTCACCATATTTATACCATGCTCCTTTAAAATAGTAAAGTAGCGAGCCCACATTCTCGAAAAAAAAGTGCTATTGAACTTTTAGACCTATTTCTCAAATGTTAAAATAAACCTGATTGGCTGTGTAAATTTGGTTCAATTCATTTTTTACTTTCTCGTATATACGAAGTATAAAGAAAGTATTGTAATCGCGCAAAAAAAACTCCCTGAGTTGGAAAAACAGAATTTTGCAATCTTGTCCGTATGTCTGTGTGTGTATGTGTATGTGTGTGTGTGTAAACACGATAACTTGAGTACCGTTACAGCTAGGTTGATGAAATTTCATATATAAGTATTATATCAAAATCGTAAATGAAAAAGACAGTTGAAAATTTACATAAGTGTTGGAACGTAATAAAAACAGCAAACGGACGTATTGTTAAAGTTATTGCCGACAGAAAATTAGATTTAGAACGCGTTAAACTTTTGAATGGGCCTATGATGGAATCCGCCATTTTATTGTACTAAAAAGTAAACAAAAAAATGTGACGTTACTGTTTCGTCGAGTCTAGTGGTTGTTCTAATCTTTTAAAATATATGTGGTTAATCTACCTATGAATAAATCAATAAATTAATTAACGTCTTTAAATAAATGTGTGATTAACAGTCTGTCTGCAATCAAAAAAATTTCTCTACCTACATACTATTTTACAGCCCCCCATATAAAGCAGTTTCCTTACAGTACGAAATCAGACAAACAAACAAAAAATAAATATTCAAACATGTAAACAAACTTGAGTTTTAGTAGTATATAGATAGATAGATAGATAGTGTTACATGACTAAAAACCATTGCGCGTCTATTGAACGTGATGGCGCAGCTATTGAACCTGATGGCGCAGCTATTGAACGTGATGACTCATGTGGTGTGGTTGGATAGACATGCCTACTAATTCAGTCCAAATTTTAATTAATTCATAAAAAAATTAATTAGGCATCCAATTAAGTCAAATTTAGTTTCAGATTGCATTGTCTTCATGTCTTGACCCACGTGCCAACTGTGAATCGTATCGGTCAAGTAGAAGTGTCCGAATTTTCGCTCCGGCGTTTCGATCTAGTCAGACTGACGACAGACTGACGACAGACAGAGGAAGTGAGTTAAATAAAAGCTTGTAAAAATCCTGTTGATTTGTGTCACTTTAGCGAATGGCGCAATCTGCATCATTGTTTCAGGGTGCTGACGTTCTGGGTTATCCTGTGAGCATTATGGCGCCTATGTTAGTTTTAAGGATCCGGGGGCCTCTGTGTTAGTATAAAATAATGAGGCATCCAATTAAGTCAAATTTGACGTCAGACGGTCAGACGAAGCACGACAGACAGTGAAAGGAAGTTTAATAAAAGCTTGTAAAAAATAATAAAAATTAATAGGGCCTATAGAATAAACCGGGAGTTTTTAAAATTCAAAATTTTAATTGACGTCTTAAATGGTTGATCCCCTTCGACTGAATAAAAATGATCTCTGCTTAAATATTAGACCTCTCAGTACACGCTTTTATAAAATCGTCACTGACAAGTATCGTTGAAATCCGATTATTAGCTACTTTGCATTACGATACGGAAACTGTTCATCATCACAGCACGTTAACACTTTCTCTTCACTGACTGGGTCTAAATATCCAAAGAGCACTAACTAGAATGCCAAGAGGTAGATACACATATTTAATTATAGAAATATAATTTCATTCGTGGAAAAAAAATTGAAGTACTTTTAGTTATTGATGTCAATCATACCGCGGCTACAAAATCTTTGTTGACATACGCACCGACCAATTATCGATAATTTAAAACAAGGCTGATGCAGAGTTTCTTCCAGGCATCTCTTCGAACGAAATGAAATTTATATAATTTATATAGAAAATATATAATTTTAACAGTGTCTGCCCCCCCCCCCCGAAGAAAGTCTACGCCCCCCCCCAACGCCTTCAGCAAAAGATAGCTCTGCGCATGCGCAGTGACCTATGGCTAGGGTTAGGGGTTGGATTAGGGTTAGGGATAGGATTAGGGATAGGGTTGTTGTTAGTGTTAAGTGTTAGGGTTCTGCGGTTGTAAACACACGCATGCGCAGTACCATCGAAAACATCGCCGCGAAGGCAAGGCGTAGTTTCTCTCCATTGTGCATGAGTATCGCATGCGTATCTTATTCCGGCTAGCATCGGTCAAATTTCGGCGTCATTTTCTGACGGTTTTTACGTTTATTTTATGGGTCCTATACACGACAAATGAAAAAACTGCTAATATCGCAAATTCTCATTATTATTTTAATGCGATATGCTAAATAATTGGACGCTATGCCTGAAAATAACCGAAAAAATCGCCAGATATGTGGTTTTAATTAATACACGCTATTCTTGTCAAGTATTCATGGGAAAAACTGAACTGCCGCCTTAAACGGCCCAGTACATGGTCAAAACCCCCTGGTACAGATGCAGAAATATATAATTGAGATATTTATAATGAGTAATTACAGTTATGTTGATTCGCCTTTTTTATATCGAATTTCCATATGAGGTACCCATGCAAACATTTCTGTCCGCTTTGTTTACTATCGTGACGTCATAGTTACGCTAGTTACCTCACAGAAACAACTAGTTTTTGTTTTTTGCGGAATGAACTGTTAAGGCTAGTTTTTTAATTATAATTCAACTGTAGCGTATGCAGAAAAAGTAAAATTGTGGAAATTATTATTGTATTAGTAATTTTATTAGTATATTGATTTTTTTTCTTCACTGTGGGCCGACAGTAGCTGCATTTAATTCGTGACCGGTGGTTAACCATGTCAACGCTTTTGCGTGGCCTATTCGTTTATATAATTAGTGATGCTCGTTCAGTGGCCTTTTTCAGAGCTAGGCCTAATTACGGGCGATTTTTAGACTTAATTGATCGGCCGTTAGCCTTTTTCATTGCTGCATATTTTAAAAAAATGCTCGTTCAGCTGCCTTTTTTTTTTTGGCACTAAATAATCTGTTTACGGGCAGAGGCGTAGCGACCCTTCCTGGCGCCCGGGGACAAACTTTCGATTTGCACCCCTCCCCCCTCAAACTTCATTTGCACCCCCCCCCCCCCCCCGCCTCAAACTTTCAATTTGGCGCCCCCCCTAAGGTCGGCGCCCGGGGACATATGTCCCCGTCCCGCCCCTCGCTCCGCCTCTGTTTACGGGCATTTTAAGCGTTCATTTATTAATTTTTTTTTTAAGCTAGACGTAGATCTAGTTAAAAAAAATATTTTTTATACAGCTGGCTGTCTAGCATGCCTGACTGATATGTGAACTTTAAAAAAAATGACCAAACTTTTTTTAAAAATGACCAGAAGTAGGGAAGTAGGTCTGTTTTTCAATTTGCTTGAAGAAGGGGGGGGGGGGGAAGAGAGAGAGAGAAGTCAAGACACCGACCATCTCGTGTACGCGTGTTCATTCTATGACGTGTACTATAGGCCTGCTGAACTCACGGTGACCCGCGACCGTGGTGGGATTTTTCATCCACAGGATAGTAAACGTAAGCAAGCAATCACGCGAGTGACGAGTGACGATGTTTGTAGATTTTATTTTTAAAAAAACATCATTATGTCATGTTTTCAAGATGAAAAAAAATGTAATGTAAAAAAAAAAAGACACTAATACCATGTATGAACCTCAGCTGCCACACTGTTGAGTCAATATAATGTGAATTGAGTGTAAAATGTAGGCCTATTTCTTGTATTTATAGACTATCATAACAATCATATTATTTTAAGCATATTTATTAATAAAATTAGAATTTGAAATAAAAATATTTTTTATGGTAATTTGAGTTATGCAAGTGTTCATTATTTCATAAAATGGTATGAATAACATGTAGAGTAGAATTTGTAATGTACATTTTCCTTTACCAATTTAATAAATAACTAGATCTAGATCTAGTTTTATTATCAATCAGTTGTTTTTTTTTTGTTATTTTCCGGTGAGTAAATAACCTAAGTTGACACACCCCTTAAAAAACTTGTGCACACCAGTTCACGACGTCATGTCATGCCGGCAGGGATCGAGAACGTGGGTTTTGTCATTCATTTTCCATTCTAGACTAATTTTAAAATTCTCTCTTTTCTCGTCAACTGATGTGGTGTCAAATGTTCTCTTAAGGGGTAAGGAACTTAATAGTGTATTTGAAATAACAGAATATTTTATTTTTAAAAATCCATAATTAAACCTACTATGTATTCTTGTCTTTTAAATCAAATAACTCTGAAATATCGCTTTCCTTAAAAACCAGCCTATGTTCCTTAAAAAAACTTTAAACTAATAATTTAACACACATTACAATTAACTGCTAATCATTTATTGGGTTTATGAGATGTGTTCTTGGGAAAACGATCACCCCCCCCCCCCCAATAATGCCATTTTATTATAATCTTGTTTGGTGAAAACGAGGCGCCGGAAAATGTGTACCGCGCAAGAATCCAATCATTTGGCTAGATTTATGACTGTTTTTTTATGTCACACCTTAAAATAGAATGTTTACGCTTTCTTTGTTAATGATCGTTTTTATTATTTTTAAACTGAAACTATGTGAATTATTAGTTAGATTGCAGATTTTGTAACTTGGTATACTTACCAATTTTAAAAGCATAGCATGCTGATTGTAAACAAATAGTCATAAAACACAGAAATATAAAGTTCCACAGAAAGTTAAAATATGCTAAATTAGCTTAGTTTACAAGTGTTCTAGCTATTATTGATACATTTTTAATAAAAAAATCATTCTGTAATTCTCATCAAAAGCCTAATCCTGGTAAAATTCTTTTGTTTTTCTCCTTCTGGTAGTCGAGTTTTTTAAATTTTAAAGTTTCGAGGTATGATGTCGTAGGCGATTCTAGTTCCCCCTATGAAAAACACTAGGTCCCGGATGAGATGAATAAAACCAACCAATCAAAGCTTTTTATAACTAGGTTAACTATAAATAGCTTCTACAATATGTGCGGGACACTGTACATACGATAGATAAGGCTAATAAAGCAACCTGAGAGGTGAATGGGGTGGCCGCAGCTTGGGTGTCGATTAGGGTGGTTTCACATCGCTGCATAACCAACGACTTGAGCTAGACTAGCCTAGTTCTATATGCTCTATATATCAAGCTAAGCCTAGTATCTGTATAATTTCTATTTTTTTCTGTTTTAAATTATTTCAATCATCTACTTCTTCTAAATGTAGTTTGTGTCTCTACATACAAGTATATCTAAGCAAATGTTGCGGTATGTCTTGCTAGTGATTGTTACGTCCCTTTGTTATGATTATAATAGTTTCGTCCCTTGAGTCATCACTGGGTCAACTTTTAATGTGTCGTTAATTAATTTAATTAACATGTTTTTTATTTGGTTTTGCAATCTATTAATTAATAATACAACCAACAACACGTTTAAAAGTGTAAAATATTTATTTTAGTTATTAAAATTGGATTAAAACGTATAAAATACGAGCGTTACGCTAGCCGGTTCAGGTGGCCGCAGGAAAAAAAAAAGGGGGAAAAAAATATCGCAAGTAGCACGTCACTAAAACATGAATATCTCAAATTCTATGCGTAGGAATATAAAATGATTGATACATATTAAGAGTAGAATGGCAGAGGAATAATATAGTACTTTGGGTTTGTTTCTGTGTTACAAAATAGTGCCCGATGAAAGTCGGGAGTTCGCTATGTGTGATCGGTTGTGGAACTTCATTCTAGATCTAGTAGTTTTAATTATGGATTTTGAAAATTAAATATTCTGTTATTTCAAATACACCATTACTAGGTTGTTCCTTACCCCTTAAGAGAACATTTGATACCACATTTAAGTATCTAGCTTACTCAGTGGCAGAGAAAAGAGAGAATTTTAAAATTATCCTAGAATGGAAAATGAAAGCCAAAACCACGTTCTTGCCCCTCGGCCGGCATAACAGGAAGACGTGAACTTGTGTACACGAGTTTTTAAATCCTGCCATGGTAATTGTGTCAACATAGGCTATATCCTCACCGGAAAATAAAAAAAAAAACTGGTTGATAATAAAACTAGATCTAGGCCCTAGTTATTTATTAAATTACATTACAAATTCTACTCTATATGTTATTCATACCATTTTATGAAATAAATCAAATGACCATAATAAATATTTTTATTTCAAATTCTAATTTTAAATATGCTTAAAATAATATGATAGTAGGCTAATAGTTATGATAGTCTATAAATACAAATACATTTTACACTCAATTCACATTATATTGAGTCAAGAGTGTGGCAGCTGAAGTTCCCGCCATCTCAGCAATGAGCCAGACTAAGGTTTATTATTAAAACAAGTTGTTTTTTTTTCCGGTGAGTAAAATAACCTATGTTTACACAATTACCATGGCAGGATTTTATAACCTGTGTACACAAGTTCACGACGCCCTGTAGGCCGGCTGGGAGGCAAAATGACGAAATTATATTGAGTCAACAGTGTGGAAGCAGAAGTTCATAGACGTGGAGCTCCGAGTATTTTTTTTACATTTCATTTTTTTTTTCATATTGAAAACATGACGTGTGATTTAAAAAAAATAATAAAATCTCCAAACATCGTCACTCGCGTGTTTGCTCGCTTACGTTTACTATCCCGTGGGTGAAAAATCCCACCACGGCCGAGGGGTCACTGTGAGTTCAGCAGGCCTATGGTACACGTCATAGAATGAATACGCGACCACAAGATCGTGGGTGTCTTCACTTCTCTCTCTTCCCCCCCCCCCCCCCCCCGTCTCCCCCTTCTTCAAGCAAATTGAAAACAGACCTACTTTGCTACTTGAGGTCATTTGTTATAAGTGCACATATCACACATGCTAGACAGCCAGCTGTATAAATTTTAAAAATATTTTTACTAAAGAGCAGTTTGATTTAACTTTACTCTATTTAAAAATGGACATGCATTCAGCAGATATCAGTAGTTTTGTATAAAACATCCAAACAATTATTATACGAAGCGATAAACAGGGGGATGGCCGCAGCGTTTGTATAACCACGTGCAAAACTTTACTTTGGATCTATATTTTCTCGGTAATGTATCGTTTTTGGTGCGTAAAATCGGCCGAGGCTAGTAATGTGAGAAAAAGTTGCCTCGTTGTTATTAATTAAGGATTTAATAGAAGTATTGTGTGATATATTTGTATTAAATATTATAGATAACTGAATAATAATACCGGTAATGTGTAACCATAGACCTAAGTTAATGCTGGGTCAGACCCAGGTCTGACTAGCCACATGGTTTTTATAAACCATTATGCTGTAAAATTTTAATTACATTCAATATTTATTAATCTAGATCCAGATAAGTTATAATCTAAATCCATAAATGTTTTGATAATATTATATTCTAGGGGGAGGAGCGGGCGGCAGAGGTGGTAAGAAGAGTCACAAGGGCCAACGGAGGCATTTTACTGATGAAGATGAATTGAGAGAACAAGCCCAGAAAGCAGAAAAAGAAAAAGCTTGGAGGGTATGCATTTTGATTAAAACATTCCCAATCAATGTGCAATGCAAGTAATCAAATGGTTGGTGAATGTATTATAGTATATTATACTAGAGTTAGATCAACATTGGCCAATGAAACACAGAACACAAACTTACAGCCAGTTATGTGTTCAGTTAAAAACAACGAACACTGGAAAAGATAATGATATCATTGCCTATCGAGACAAAAATTTACTGGCTAATTTATTTGGTAATATTTGACAAAAATGAAGAGGAAAGTATAAAAAAAAGTCAGATAAAAGTAAGCTCAAAAAGTTTATAAAATTTTTAAAAAGTCATCACATTATTGATTGTATTTGTAGAGAAAAAAATTTGAATTTAAAATCAAATGCTGAAAAGGATACACAGGATAAAAAGTCATTGATAACAGAGACACAAAATACACAGCCTAATTTATTTGTCCAACATTAAAAGTAAAAGTGTTTGTTTGAATTCCAAAAAGCTAATACGATTAATATAGTAGTAATGCAAATGCAAAATAAAAAAATAGCTGTTGGATTAGGGTTAGCGTTACGATTTAGGCTTTGGTTATGGTTAGCATCTGGGTTAATCATCATCTTTTCCAGTTTATGCCTTAGGCACATGGGCAGTTAAAATATTGGTCAGCTGTTACAGTGTCCTGGGTATAGTGTGATCAGCACTATGCCCTGCCACATTAGTCTCCCTTTATGTGAATCAGGTACCCATTAGAGCTGGGTGTGCTCAGGATTACCAGCCCAAGATCAAAACTCTAAACTTGCCGATGATTAATTGGGAGTTATAACATTTGACCATATGATTAGGGTTAGGGTTCAGATTACAGTTATGGTTCAGCTTTAGATTCATGTTCCAGTTCAGGTTAAACTTCATGATCCGATTTAGTTTGAAGTTAAGGTTCCGGTTGTTTAAAGTTTCCAGTACTACTCCTGTCAAATTTCCGATTAAGGTTTTGGTTAATAATTAGGGTCAATTTTTTTTTCTGATTGAAGTTCAATTCCGGTTCTGATTAAAAATTCAAGTTAAAATTCTTGTTCCAGTTAAAGTTTCTGATATGGTTCAAATTTCAGTTCTGCCTTAATATCTGCTTCAGGTCACTAGACCGCTGGTGTGGATGCGCCTGATTTGATTTAGTGAATGATTATAATAACCTATCTTATTCATAGTGGTATCACTATTTAAAACGAACATATGTGCCATGTTGCTCACAGATGAGCTTTGAGCATCAAATATCACCCTGTTGAGTTAGGATTACTGATAAAGATGCCTTACCATCATTAGAGATTTAAATTGATTAACTAAAAACTGATTATTAATCTCTCTCTCTCTCTCTCTCCTCTCTCTCTCTCTCTCTCTCTCTCTCTCTCTCTCTCTCTCTCTCTCTCTCTCTCTCTCTCTCTCTCTCTCTCTCTCTCTATATATATATATATATATATATATATATAAAGTACATGGGTTTCTTTGTCCTTTATGCATTACTACAACTTTCATCTGATCGCCATGAAACTTTGGGAAGTTGATGAGAATACTCCAGGGGAATGAAAATTTCAATTTCGCAGGGGTGACGCAGAGGGCTACCCTGTGATCTCTCTGCTGCATACATTCATTTTAAAGAGTGCGATAGGCTATTAACATGATGAGTTACTATTGTCAGATAAATCAAATCAGGCACAACTTCCAGCGCCAGGGTGCTATTTAGCGCTCTGGGTTTTCCGGTAAGCGCAATGGTGTCTACATTCCTTTTAAACACTTAATGGAGAGTCATTAATGTACACTCAATACATTCATACAGCATGCTGGGTGGTTGTGTGGGCAAACTCATGCCCCAACAAATATGATCCAAAAATTATAGTGCAGGCATTGTTAACATTGAAATAGCTCAGTTTTAGAATACAAGGTCACACATCTGGTAACACATTGATGAAACCTTCTTAAAATATTAAACTTTTTTCTAAGACCTCGGCAATGGATGGAGATGAGCACGCTAGTCCTAAAATATTTTTCCCAGCCCGACACAAAAGTTTCTTGTACAAATATTTCCGGTATATACATATATATTTAATCTGTACAGCGACAACAAGGAATTGAAAGTGACGAAGAAGAAGTGGTAGAAGAAAAGGATGGAGTTGAAGCCGCAGCAAAAAACAGGGATATGCCTCCCTCAGAATCTTCAGAGTCAGAAACAGGGAGCGATGATGAAGAGGTAAATTACAAATTTAAACTGTCATGTTAACAAAAATTGTACTTATTAAACTGATTTGTGCTATCTGTGGAAATTTAATTTTATTGCACAATGGAATTAAATTTATGCTAGAAAAATGTTTTACTTTATAAATAATGCTATATTTTTTAATTTGTTATTGGTTTCTAATAATCTAGGAAAAGCCAAAAGGTGTTTCACATTTAATCGATATTGAAAATCCAAATAGAGCTGGTGGTAAAAGTTCAAAAAAAGTCACAGAAATGGGAGAATCTGGTGGCACTAATCTTTCTAGGAGGGAAAGGTACAATTTTTATATATCAACTAGCTGCCAGATTTTGAATTAATATCATCCAGGTTAGTGTCAAGAGAAACCAATCACAGCTATTACAGAATTTTTGCTACACGTTGAAATGCATAAACTCATTTGCTACTAATGCAACACGATGCAACTGTCATTACTCCCTTATTTCTGTCATCATTATCGTGCAAAAAAGTGTTTCTGCACTCTTCATGCTCACTAAATCTGTATATATAATTCTCTTCTTCAAAGTACAAGAAAGTCTTGTAATCTCGACGTTTTACAGCTCCCAGAGTCGGAAAACATAGTTTTGCAATCTTGTCAGTACGTCTGTGTGTGTGTATCTGTGTCTGTAAACACGATAACTTGAGTACCGTTATAGCTAGGTTGATGAAATTTCATATATATGTATTATATTAAAATAGTAGATCCGTATCAACTTTTGAGCGATTTCCGATAACCTGAAGTGGAACTTTTTCTACTTTGGAGGTGGATGTGGAAAATGAGAGTGTGGATAATCATCCTTCAACAGCTACTGATAGTGTTTCAAAGCAAAATATTTTCAGTCGCAGATTTGGTAGTGTCAAATTCACAAATTACGAACTACTGAAAAATAAAAGAAAATAAAACAACTAAATTATAAATAGCGGTGTATTCTTCGTCGCGGGTCAATTGTATAGTACAAGAATCCACATTTTAAGTTTTGGACAAATTTTGAACTAGTCACTTAAAGGGTGGTTGGTATTTATGTAGTTTCTTATATTTTTTTTTAATGAACCTGACAATTAAATACATATCAGACCCTTTCTATTTTCAGCTAATCTGGTCGATTTTATTTTCTATCACATGAACCTAAAGCTTTTAAATTACAATTAATTTGAACTAGGCTCTTTACGGTTGACGATTAACATTTGTACCATTGTACATCTTTAAAAGAATATAAGGCATAATTTAAATTGATAACAAGAGTACAACTAGACTAGATTAGTACAGTTCAAATTAGTTAAATGCTAAAATAAAACTTTTTTGCCACTTTTGTGACATTGTAAAAAAAAAATTCAAAGTTGTTTACAAGGTAAACATGAAATTGCAATCAGACAAGACTTTCAATGTTATTTTAGAGTAACATAAACTTCTTTTATTTAAAAGATTAGCTTCATTAAACAATTAATTAGTACAATAACGGTTTGAGACTGCTAATTTTTTTCCCTGGTCTGGTCACATCCCTGAAGAATGAAGAAGCGGTTTTTATATTAAAAGTACAATATTTTACATCTATATCTGTTCAGTTTGTATAAGTACTAAAAGGATATCCAATATTAGGTGTCGCGCACGATTCTTGATATAGTATATTTTGACCCAAAAATTTTCCTAATTTTTTTTGAGAGCCTGGTCACATCCCTGTTTTAATTGTTAAAATTTTAGGTAGGGTGGAGTAGGCAAACTTAGAAAAAATGTTTTTTTGTCAATTTGGCTGGAGAAAGTTCACTATGAATATAGCTCAATTGCCTAAAATAAATGTCAATTTTGTATAAGTAATTATAATGACAGTAAAAATAGTGCATCATTTAAAAAAATTATTCGCTAACACATTATCTGTCTAAAGTCTGGAATTTTTCAAAAAAAGTCTGGAAAAAGTCTGGAATTTCATTTTCAAAAAGCAGTACGAACCCTGTATATATATTTCAAGAGCCCCCACCCGAGAAAAAAGTCCGAAAGAATCACTGCCAGGTACTGACAGCACACTCGAGGTCCAAGTTTGTTGTTAAATTGTTCTTCACGTAGGCCTACTTCATTCTTGATAAAGTTTGTATCCTGTTCTAAAATTTGAAAGGTACTTTGATGCAAAAGTTTTAATATTAGGAAAGTCTTCCTTGGGCAAATACCGATTAAACCCACCCGCCCTTCTTTGAACTTAAGGAGGTCATTTGCTGGGCAACTGGCCACATTTGCTTGAATGGCATTTGCACCAAATGTAACATTTTCAGTTTCTTTTGAATTTTTTCTCAGCCACCTCCAACAATTGTTTTTTTCTGTGGACAAAAAGATCTCCGAGGGCCGGATAAGAAGACCTCGCGGGCTGCATCTGGCCCGCGGGCCGTAGTTTGGAGACCCCCGAGTTACATCAATGAATCAATCAACCACCCACATGGGTGGTTGTACTTTGGTCATATATGTATCAGTTCATTGATATTCTACTTTAACTCTATTTTAAACATATATTCATAAGCATTATTCTAAATATATATATATAGCAATGTGTGTGTGTTTGTTTGCCTTTTATACATTACTACACCTTTCATCCAATCGCCATGAAACTTTGGGAAGTTGATGCAAAAACTTTGGGGAGGTTTCTGTGGGAAAAAAATTTCAATTTTGCCCTGACAGTGTGCGATTTGCCCCAGGCCATGCTGTGACTAGCCGACTGAGTTTCTTCTGAGAAAGTGGCAATGTGCTGGGATGGGCATACTAGTTCTTGATAAAAACCGGTTTTAAACTATCACAGTAGTATGGAGCGCTATATTTTTTACTTTTTGTAAAAATAGCTATTTTTTTAATTGCTTAGGCGGGCGACTATATCTCTGACAGAAGTATTAGCATAGTTAAATCCTGAAATGATTTCTCTGTAAAAAAAATTCTGTAATTCCATGATATGAACTTACAAACTTCCACAATATTTCTTTTAAGTCATCAAGTATATCAAGGTTGGAGACATTGGTGGTAAATTGGGGAAAAATAGGGTTTTAGATTTTTTATGTGGAAGTTAGCCCTGAATAGCTACAGCAAGTCAACTGTGTATGTAATACAGTGACAATATAAGGGTCGTGCACATAGTGGGCTTATTCAACTAGCCATTGGTACCTGTTACACTGGCAATTCTGGTGACTTTTAGGTCTCGTCTCTTTACAAATAGGCTACCCGGTTTTTCTTTTAGATATTTTACTATGGAGAGCGGCATTTAAAACTGTCCGGTCGAGGGTGTGGGGGGTGTGTATCGGGGGTTGGGGGTAGCGGATACTGGTTTTTCTTTATTTTTTTATGAATTACTTTTTTACAATTTCGCTCAGAGGTAAAAGGGGAAGAAACGGTAGGGATGCCTGAAGAAAATGTATATATATATACGGAAAGTGGGTAATGAAATGAATTGTAATTCAGCTTTTAAAAAAGTCATTATTGGAAACTTAGGAAAAGAAACATTTTATTGATCAAGAGCATTGGAATGAAACATT
Organism: Physella acuta; assembly: GCF_028476545.2. Classification (NCBI taxonomy): domain Eukaryota; kingdom Metazoa; phylum Mollusca; class Gastropoda; family Physidae; genus Physella; species Physella acuta. The sequence continues at coordinate 66,702 of NW_026732268.1, forward strand.
CTTAAGATTATGAAAAAATTGGTTTTGTTTTATGTACTGTCTATGTTTATACTTGTTTAAAATAACAGACTACCAATACCTATTAGAAAAATTAAAACCAAATCATATAGATCTACTGTATTAGTCAACACAATTTCATATTAAATGCACAAGCCAATTAAGAGAATTCAAATTAAGTCCATTTTGTTTTGAAATTCCGTGCGAAATAAAGTTTCAGGGTTTTAAAATTTTCATTCACTGGTTTCAGGATTGGTAATATTTTGGGATTGATTTTCAGGATTCACTTAAAAAATAAGTGGTACCCCTGCTAATACTGCTTTATGGGTATCTCAGGGCATGGAGATTTAAGACTGACGGATAAAGAGGTACAAGCGGGTGCAAAGGATTAAGCAAACAACATATTTTTGAAATAATTAAAACAAAAATTGTTGCAGGTTGTTTCTCTTAGTTTAGTATCTATAAAATACGTTTGCAATAATTACTGCCCTCCTCCCTGTAAACAATTTAAGCTTTTGTCATTGGTGGACTGCTACATCTCTTAAATGGTTATGGTTTATGAAATAGGCTTTAATAGCAAGTTGCTGTTTTATGTGTTGACTGTTGTATTATTTTTTAAAAATTATTTTTAGAGAAGAACTAGAAAAAATTGAGGCTCGAAGGAGGTACCAGGCACTACATTTGGCAGGGAAAACAGAGGAAGCACAAGCAGATTTAGCTCGATTAGCTATTATTCGTAAACAGCGAGAAGAAGCAGCTAAGAAGAAAGAGGAAGAGAAGAAATGTAAGTATGCTTTTTCTAAATTAAATACAAATCACCTAGACGAAAAAAATGCTTTTTTTGTTTTATTACTTTCTCTTTTAATAAGGGGTCTGTCCTGCTCATAAGATGTAGCCTATTGGATATAAGCATGTCTGGTATTTTAAAAAGAACCAAGCTCATCAATTGTTGATATAGAATTAAAAGTCAAGAAGATTGAGATTTATGTAACAGTCAATTGTCCATTGTAATAAAGTTAAGGTATCCACCATAACATCAATCCAATCCACTTTGTTGATACCTTGATTTTTTAAATGTTTATTTTCTAAATATAGTTGAAATAAATTGAATATTGAAGAATTGATATTTAAAATTATTTCACAGCTAAAGAAGCTGCTCTAGCTTTAGCTTCAAAGACAAAAGGAAAATCTTGACCATATCAGGGTGTACAGCAGCGTGCATGATGGTTGCTCTGTTTTACTCCAATGTGCTTGGATACAAGCTGTGCTGGCTCTTACGTGGACTGTTTCATGGACTGGTGCCATCTTGTGCTCTTTTTCTTTCAAGTTTTTTTATTAGTAGTAATTTTTTTAGCATCTTAACTTTCACAATCATTTATTGATTTAAAAAAAAAAGGAAAATATTTTTATTTTTAAAGTGTAGCGTTAAAAACATGAATTATTTGTATCCTTAACAAGTATTTAATTCTTGCTGTAAAGCCTCCTCAAAATATATTTTTGTCAATTGTCATCTATAGTTATATTTGTTTCATTAACTCTAAGATGATTAAGATGTGTTACAATTTACATTTACTTGCTGTACTGTAAAAAAAATCAAGTTTTGAAATAACTTCCTAATTTTAAGAAAATATTTAACATGGAACTACTTTGAATTACTTTTTTATACTCGCAACAGTAATAAATATGATGTGTTTAATTTTGAAAAGTAATTTTAATTTAAAAAATTTTTTTTTTTGAAAAGGTGGCTTATTTCTGGTTTCCCATGAAGGTCTACATGGCGCTGGCAACCAGCAGAAAGTATTTTTACTGAAACTGTTTTGTACCAGCCCCATGTTTGCATCTCTTTATCATGTCAAATACATGCACTCATATTGGGCTACTTTTTTTTTTAGCAAAGAGATATGGATGGTTCATTATTTCCCATATTTTTCCTTACATTTCATGCAATATGGATACCTTTGCTAATAAATTAAATGTTGATACTGACTTTTTCTTTTTTAAGTCATTTATTCTAAAATTATCTCACTACTATAACACAGTCTCAGACTTAAAAAGTACGTCGCTAGTTTTTGGGCTGTAGTTTTTACAAGTCTGGAATCTAGTTTTAGAAACAAAACTTTGCCATAAGTCTATATTTACCGACTAACAATGAACAAAAAGGCTATAGCCCATAGGCCTACTTGGTGAAACTACTCCAGTTTTTTTTGCCCCCACGCTAAGAGAGGTTCTAAATTTAGGAATGAAGTTTCGCGAACGCAGAAGAAAAAAGATTGCTTAGGGGTCATCCATAAATGACGTCACACTCGTAGGGGGGGGAAGGGGGATCCGTAATTTTGTGATTGGGGGGGGGTGAAGATGTGCCGTCACACTTTAGCGTTATACAAAAGCGTTAGAAAACTAATTTTAGCCGTTATTTCACGATTTAGAAAACTTTTAGTAAATTGTAATAGGAATTGATTAAAATAATAAATATGTTAACAAGTTCAGACAAGATTTTGGAAAAATATTGTATTTTAAGAAAAATTCAACTGCAATTTTGAGGGGGGGGGGGGGTTGAGGTTAAAAAGCGTGACCCCTTCGTTACTACGTCTTACGGGGGGGGGGGGGCGATTGTTATACTTCAGTCTTTTGTTTTTATTGCGTGACTGACCGTGTAAATGTGGTATTTCAAATTGTTATTGAATGAAAGAATAGTCGTCCATACAAATCTTGACCTCTTTTTATTTACCCTTAAGTTTGTCTAAAGTTGCAGGCAGGCAGTCATATCAACAATTAATGAGAGAGGCGTGTCAGTGGTAGTCTATGTATAATTTATATATCTGTATTTTTAATTCATTAGACTAACTCGCCCCTACTTGTAACTACGGTCACTGATATCTTAACTAGTGTGTGTAGTAGGGAGGGGGAGGAGGCGGACGGACTGGTAATTTTTACTTTCTCGTATATACGAAGTATAGAGAAAGTATTGTAATTGTGCACAAAAATCACATGAAATTGTAACAATTTTCACCGTATTACATCTCAGTCCTTCATCACATCCGAAGTATAGAGGACTTATTTTAATCAGGCAAAAATTATCAATCCAGATTTATCAAAATTAAGAGGTTTTATGCGTAATCCAGCCTGAAAAACTGGGCTTTGCAATTCTGTCCGTGTGTGTGTGTGTCTGTCCGTGAGTAAACACGATAACTTGAGTACCGTTACGTTACAGCTAGGTTGATGAAATTTCATATATAAGTATTTTATCAAAATCGTAGATCCGTTTCAACTTTTGAGCGATTTCCGATAACTGGAAGTGGTACTTTTTCTACTTTGAATTTTTCAAAAGCCTGTAACTTGAGTACTATTTCAGATAGATAAATGAAATTTCACATGTAAGTAAAAGATCTAATTCTCTACCTTCTGTTAAATTTTGGACAATTTCCGTTGACCGGAAGTAGTAATTTACGCTACTTCCGAGTTCTCAAAAAACTAATGTAAATTTTTAAAGTACTAATAATATTGCGCACTATTATGCACTTTTTTATTTGGCGTTCACTTGGTGTGCAATTCTTTTGTCTACGAGATTTTATTCTATTTTTAAAACTTTAAGTATTTAAAATGGATTAAAAATCATGTCTATAGCCCGAGTTCCCATCCCCTGTTGTTTTATATAAGAATATTCGAGAAAGTTTAGGGGAGTTTATTTATTGCATACAAATACAAAATTTTCTCAGCTGTGAGCATAAATAATTGCGTGTTTACAACATGCAGGTTGTTTTTTTTTTTCTAAAAATTACTTTTCAAGTAGCATATTATTTACAAAATGCGATTTACTAGATCTAGGACTTAGGATAAAAACGTCAAGGCTACTCAACACAATAGACCTAAATTAGAAAATTACTTTATTTGACTAAAGAATAATAATAATAAACTCAATATTTATGCCAAATTGATAGGACTGCTTTTTTTACTTTCTCGATTATACGAAGTATAGAGAAAGTCTTGTAATCGTGCAAAAAAAAAAAAAAAAAAATCGCAATTTTTTTTCCTACTAGATTTTATTCTATTTTTAAAAGTTTAAGTAAACAAAAATCATGTCTATATTCCGAGTTGACATCCCACGTAGTGTTATATTAGAATATTCGAGAAAGTTTAGGGGAGATCACTCCCGGTTTATTGTAATAATTTAATTGAAAACAATAGAATTAGATCATGAACAATTAACATAAGTTTAAAGTTGGAATTTCATCATACCAATCAACTATTTTAATAATTTAAAGTTTGGGGGGAGTGGGGTAGGCAACCTTAGAAAAGTCATTTTCTGTCAATTTGGCTAGAGAAAGTTCAATATAAACAGCTCAATTGCCTAAAATAAATGTCATTATACTGTACTTAACCCTGAGGGTACACATGTTGCATCATTTTATTATTTAGTCTCAAACACATTATTTGTATACATTCTGGGATTTTTCTAGTCTGGAAAGTGTCAGGAACAGTGTTTCTTCCAGACTTTTTTCTCCGGGGGGGGGGGGGGGCGTGCACTGTTAAAAGTATATATTTTCTATATAAATTATATAAATTTCATTTCGTTCGAAGGGGCATTAACCTGGAAGAAACTCTGGTCAGGAAAAAGTCTGGAATTTCATGTCCAAAATAGTGGAGGAACCCTGTGTGAAGTCATTTAAAAAAAATGTTTTCGTGTGGGTTCAAACATAAGCGTCACGTTTTAAAAAATATTTTTACCCCTTCCCTATTATCACAAAAGGTCAGCTTTTCCTCCTTCCACCCCCTTAATAGCTAAAGTGACACACCTCAACCTGCCACCTTTCTGAATTTCTTAAAATTGTTTTTATTTAAGTACAGATTTCTTTCTAAAATATATACTGTCAAGGTTCGTATAGTCTGGGAAAAAAACTGGAATTCATTCAGAAACAGGCAGGAAGAGATTTTAGTAATTGTGAAGTTTAGATGTTAAATTCAATAAGTGGACCTCCACCCACCTCCCCAGGTCGATTTTTTGTGTGTGGACCTTACAGTTGTAAGTCAAACATGGACTTAAAGATTGCCAGAATAAGTATTATTTTAGATGGGTTGGGGGGGGGGGGGGGGTCCTAAGATAAAACAGAAACACGAGGAGACAGTAAGATTAAAACATTTTACTTAAGTTAGATATCACATAAATTATAAACATGAAATGATGTGTTGGTTATGAGTTTAAAAGTGAACATTAATACATACACACTATAATACATGGTCAAAAACGGCTCAAGATATGTTCATTAGCTAGAAATAAGCATACTGGAATAATATTACACTGAATAACTTATTAAACATGAAGTGTATGCTAAGTATATTCATAAAAACCATTTTGTAATTTATATGTTAAATATATAAATACGTACATTTTAAAAAATTTTGATGTATCTTAGTGCAACTATTTACGTTTGATATAACAATATACTTTTAAAATGTTTATATATATATATAAAATAGGTGTTATAACACTTGAAATGGAGGTAAACCAGAAAAAGCTTCAGTTCCTGTAATAAAGAAAGGTGAATAATTTAAGAGCCACATGATGGGTGCATATAACTAAATTATGTACATTGTTGTATTGTATTTGTATGCTATTTTTATTTTATTCATTGACTAGCTGTATTTGCCAGGTCCTGCACTAGCATTTGAGATCAACTAATGACCTGTGTGCTAGTTAAGCAGCATACCCTGCACTGACGGCGTTTGGGAATACATAACATATTTAATTTAAGCTGTATATGTAAATATGGACGTTTGAAAAAATACAAACGTCAAGGCAAAAAATAATGCAAATGGAAACAGACACGAGATTAAACACAAACATAAGTGCAAAGATAAGCACAAGCATAAACAACAACGCAAGTGGAAACACAAACAATAATGCTAAATCAAATATTAATTAAAATAATAATTAGTAAACAGTACATTTAGAGTATAAAATAATGAAGGTGGTATTTCTTCTTCGTTCTTTATTTTTAATGTTGGAAGTATTACGTGGCAACTTTTCTTATTGGATTTGCTTCCATAGCCTTTGTCCAACCCAGAATAAACTACAAGGCAGCAGTTGTTTGATTTTGGAGAAGAGCTGTTGTCCCCAGATATCGTGCCTCATCTTCCCCACGTTCGTACTCGAGATTTTTTATTTTAGCAACCATGAGCTTTACCAACTCGACCACACCGACCCCTTAATGTAGTATTAAAAATACCTTGCTTTACCGACTGCATTGCACTTTATCAATGCATGAAACTTCTATAATTATCTTCCAGCATGAAAACAAACTAAAGGAGATAATTTTTTTTCCCTGAGTCATGTATCTTGATGAGTCCACCCAACGCTGATGGATACCTAACTCACATTAGGGAAAGTAAAGGCGGTTGGGCATAGTGCTGACAACACTATCTCTTCATATGCCAGGGTTACAGAAACAAGTGAACTCTACTTCACTTGCCCCATAGACAGTCAGGTTTGAAAGGGAAACTTTGTTGTGTATCTTGATGAAGGGAAATAATTTGTACAATTTTTAAGATAAAATTAAAATGTTAGTGAAGGGAAATAATTTGTACAATTTGTAAGATAAAATTAAAATGTTAGTGACGGATAATGATAATACATTAACTTCGATTTTATTCTTTGCATTTTTCGTCAATTAAAATGTTAACTGGCAAAATGAAAACTTGAAACTAAAAAATATTGAGTTTTCTACGCATCAGTTAAAAAATATTACACAATGGTGATAATTCGATTTTTTTTCCCCACTATATGCATGTTTTCTACAAGTCACAGAGTCCATTTGAGCTTTATAGTATAGGTTTATTTTTAAACTTTGGATCACAAATAAGTAATTAATACCATCACCGATCAGTTTGTCTTGCCTGCTTTAGTATTGCAGTTTTCATTATTGGCTTGTGAAGACTGGTACAGATTTACAATAGTATTAGGACACAAATCATCTAATTATTATTTTCACAATGATCCTAAATCTCACTTATTTTCTAATCATTATCCTTAATCGATCTTTGACATTAAAGGTTTCATTGAACTTAATCAATCTTTGACATTAAAGGTTTCATTGAACTTGATCAATCTTTGACATTAAAGGTTTCATTGAACTTGACCTTTGACATTAAAGGTTTCATTGAACTTGATCTTTGACATTAAAGGTTTCATTGAACTTGACCTTTGACATTAAAGGTTTCATTGAACTTGACCTTTGACATTAAAGGTTTCATTGAACTTGATCAATCTTTGACATTAAAGGTTTCATTGAACATGATCTTTGACATTAAAGGTTTCATTGAACTTGACCTTTGACATTAAAGGTTTCATTGAACTTGACCTTTGACATTAAAGGTTTCATTGAACTTGACCTTTGACATTAAAGGTTTCATTGAACTTGACCTTTGACATTAAAGGTTTCATTGAACTTGATCTTTGACATTAAAGGTTTCATTGAACTTGACCTTTGACATTAAAGGTTTCATTGAACTTGATCTTTGACATTAAAGGTTTCATTGAACTTGATCAATCTTTGACATTAAAGGTTTCATTGAACTAAACCTTTGACATTAAAGGTTTCCTTGAACTTGATCTATGACTTTAAAGGATTCATTGAACTTGATCAATCTTTGACATTAAAGGTTTATTGAACTTGATCAATCTTTGACATTAAAGGTTTCATTGAACTTAATCGATCTTTGACATTAAAGGTTTTATTGAACTTGAACATAACTGGCATGGTAGAGCATACGACTGATAACCTGAAACCTCATACCCCGGCTAGAGTAAATAGAACGTCCCTGAGTCCATCCAACTCTGGGCTAGAGTAAATAGAACGTCCCTGAGTCCATCCAACTCTGAGCTAGAGTAAATAGAACGTCCCTGAGTCCATCCAACTCTGGGCTAGAGTAAATAGAACGTCCCTGAGTCCATCCAACTCTGAGCTAGAGTAAATAGAACGTCCCTGAGTCCATCCAACTCTGATGGGTACCTGGCTTTCTTGAGGGAAAATAAAGGCGGCTGGGCATAGTGCTGTCCACACTATCCCTACATATGCAAACCCTATTACTCTTTGCTCTATGCAAATATTTGTATTTTTTAAATCTATCTATTTTCCCTTCACTAACTCTTAACAATATTTAGTTTGTTGTTACAAAAAGCATGAAGACAATAGTGAAATCATTGAGTAAAGCTGTGTAGCTGTCTATTTTCTCGAATTCTACTGGTATAATTAACTAAAGTGGCTCAAGAGCTTTTTATAAAATCCCTGTTGGCGCCCCTTAAGAGTCAAAGCCAGGGGTGCCAACCGTCCTCCCCTAGCCATGCCTCTGCCATTGTCTGGTTTCACTGGATGTTTATACAGCCCACAGAATACCAGGATAAACATGCTATCAGTTTTGTTTGAAATTATCATCACTACTTACTGCTGGGGTTTAAAAGAAAGAATTTTGAGTCATGTGGGCTTTTGACTTCACTGAGAATGAGGGAAGTGGAAAGAATAAAAATGGTAACATTGTTCTTACCAAAAAATGTCGACTTAATTTTTAAAAAATGTCGTTATTTAAAGGTAGAAAATAAAACAAGTATAAAACTTTTATGATAATACGTTTTTACTTGTTTATTTTTAGATAGTATTTGACTCGATGCCTTAGTAGAACTTAGTATATGAAAATTTTCCATGTATATTTATGTACATATTTTTCATTCACATTGTTTCCATTATTTTACTTATATCATTTTTTTTTTCCATTCATGTTACATTTGTAACTTGGCTAAGAGTTCTGTAGCTTGCTTTGTTAGTTTGTTGTGTTTTGTTTAGTATGATTAGATTGTTAGGTGTAGATTAATTTAGTTAGTTTGTTGTGTTTTGTTTAGTATGATTAGATTATGTTAGGTGTAGATTAATTTAGTTAGTTTGTTGTGTTTTGTTTAGTATGATTAGATTATGTTAGGTGTAGATTAATTTAGTTAGTTTGTTGTGTTTTGTTTAGTATGATTAGATTATGTTAGGTGTAGATTAATTTAGTTAGTTTGTTGTGTTTTGTTTAGTATGATTAGATTGTTAGGTGTAGATTAATTTAGTTAGTTTGTTGTGTTTTGTTTAGTATGATTAGATTATGTTAGGTGTAGATTAATTTAGTTAGTTTGTTGTGTTTTGTTTAGTATGATTAGATTATGTTAGGTGTAGATTAATTTAGTTAGTTTGTTGTGTTTTGTTTAGTATGATTAGATTATGTTAGGTGTAGATTAATTTAGTTAGTTTGTTGTGTTTTGTTTAGTATGATTAGATTGTTAGGTGTAGATTAATTTAGTTAGTTTGTTGTGTTTTGTTTAGTATGATTAGATTATGTTAGGTGTAGATTAATTTAGTTAGTTTGTTGTGTTTTGTTTAGTATGATTAGATTATGTTAGGTGTAGATTAATTTAGTTAGTTTGTTGTGTTTTGTTTAGTATGATTAGATTATGTTAGGTGTAGATTAATTTAGTTAGTTTGTTGTGTTTTGTTTAGTATGATTAGATTGTTAGGTGTAGATTAATTTAGTTAGTTTGTTGTGTTTTGTTTAGTATGATTAGATTATGTTAGGTGTAGATTAATTTAGTTAGTTTGTTGTGTTTTGTTTAGTATGATTAGATTGTTAGGTGTAGATTAATTTAGTTAGTTTGTTGTGTTTTGTTTAGTATGATTAGATTGTGTTAGGTGTAGATTAATTTAGTTAGTTTGTTGTGTTTTGTTTAGTATGATAAGATTATGTTAGGTGTAGATTAATTTAGTTAGTTTGTTGTGTTTTGTTTAGTATGATAAGATTATGTTAGGTGTAGATTAATTTATTTGTTGTTTATAAAGATTGGTTCACATTTTTATTTTAATAAAGTCTTGATCAGTTGATTATTTTAATAAAGTCTTGATCAGTTGATTATTTTAATAAAGTCTTGATCAGTTGATTATTTTAATAAAGTCTTGATCAGTTGATTATTTAAAAAAAAATTTAGAATATGGTTAGGGAATAACCAGTCTAGGTTTCTAGGTCTCTGTAGGTAGATTAGGTTACCCCACCACCATCAGGGCTTATGAGTGTCAAGAAAAACTTACGTAGTAAGTGATCAGGCACATTAAAAACAGAGGATGCTTGCTTGACTTCTGTTTGGGAAGTCCAGTGTGGTGGAGTCCATTGTAACCACTGAACAGAACAAAAAAAAATGGGTCAGATGATTTATCTGGCCAGTTGATCTTAAAACAGCTTGCCCGATGCGCGTTATCATCTTAGAGGAAGTTAAAGTAATCTCATTACTACAGTAACCTCGTTTTCAGAACAATGTGCTGTGTTGTAATAACAGATGAATGTTGCATCACAATTTAAAACAGGCATTGCGTGTGTATTAATCACCCTCGTAAGAGTGAGGTAAAACACCCCTCTTCGACCACCAGGTATCAGGGGTATCACAGAGCGCTCGTAGGAACTCAAAGGTTTGTAAAAAAACAGAAACATTATATCTCAGCTAGAGATAATCAGGGGTATCACAGAGCGCTTGTAGGAACTCAAAGGTTTGTAAAAAAACAGAAACGTTATATCTCCGCTAGAGATAATCAGGGGTATCACAGAGCGCTTGTAGGAACTCAAAGGTTTGTAAAAAAACAGAAACGTTATATCTCCACTAGAGATAATCCCGTCAGGTTAGTATTTGGGCCCTGGGCTTTCCAGTGAGCATTATGGTCCTTCCATTTGTTTTAAAGCGTACATCTGCCAGTGCCCCAGCAGGGTGGGATTTGGCGCCCAAGGCTCCCCTGTGAGTACTACACGCCTACGTTTGTTTTAAATTTAAAGAGTAAGATAAACTATGGATACAATGGGCTACTATAATTGTTAACCAAGTCGAATCAGGGGCTCCAGCAGGGTTAACCTCCCAGGCTACCCCATTAGCACTATGGCACCTAAGTTCATATTAAAGGGCACCATGTAATAGTGACATGAAATGAACCAGGGGCATATCCTACAATAGTGTAACCTGTAATGTCTTCAAGGTCATGTGCCTAAAAATACATTATTAAAATCCTCGTACAATATTGCGTCAACCTTTCTTCTGGGACCACAGCAACGCATAAAACAGGTACACTAGTATGTATATAAACTAGTGTACCCGTGCCTAAATCAAATAAGGCCTGTTGGTTGAGCCATTGCGCCTCGGGCTGCCAAGTGAGCACCAGTGTTTCCTTCCTTCATATTAAAGAGCGCCATACCCTATGGAAATGGTGAGTACTATAAATCGTTGGCTAAATGAACCAAGGGACGCAATCGGCACCCCTGCCGTAACAGGTGGATCCTGAGAGTGCCCTGCAACACCCCTGATAAATAAGCAGTTGTGATCTATCTATATACCTATCTATCTTAATTAGATAATTAGATAACTTTTGGTAATTACCTCTTTATTTTTTTTTGGTAAGATGCCTGGGATGTGCAAGGTCAAAGGTTCTACTGGTAAATCATTAATCTTGATTGAAATCTCCAAGCCATATTGATTCTTAAAAAAGTACAATACTTAGGGTTCAAATAAAGTGGTAGGTTCAAATGTTTGAGTTAATGTACAAAATAAAGTGGTAGGTTCAAATGTTTGAGTTGATGTACAAAATAAAGTGGTAGGTTCAAATGTTTGAGTTGATGTACAAAATAAAGTGGTAGGTTCAAATGTTTGAGTTGATGTACAAAATAAAGTGGTAGGTTCAAATGTTTGAGTTGATGTACAAAATAAAGTGGTAGGTTCAAATGTTTGAGTTGATGTACAAAATAAAGTGGTAGGTTCAAATGTTTGAGTTGATGTACAAAATAAAGTGGCAGGGTTAGAATGTTTGAGTTGATGTACAAAATAAAGTGGTAGGTTCAAATGTTTGAGTTAATGTACAAAATAAAGTGGTAGGTTCAAATGTTTGAGTTGATGTACAAAATAAAGTGGTAGGTTCAAATGTTTGAGTTGATGTACAAAATAAAGTGGTAGGTTCAAATGTTTTAATGTACAAAATGAAGTGGCAGGGTTAGAATGTTTGAGTTGATGTACAAAATGAAGTGGCAGGGTTAGAATGTTTGAGTTGATGTGCAAAATAAAGTTGTAGGTTCAAATGTTTGAGTTAATGTACAAAATGAAGTGGCAGGGTTAGAATGTTTGAGTTGATGTACAAAATAAAGTGGTAGGTTCAAATGTTTGAGTTAATGTACAAAATGAAGTGGCAGGGTTAGAATGTTTGAGTTGATGTACAAAATAAAGTGGTAGGTTCAAATGTTTGAGTTGATGTACAAAATAAAGTGGTAGGTTCAAATGTTTGAGTTGAAGTACAAAATAAAGTGGCAGGGTTAGAATGTTGATGTACAACATTAAGCATTAGGGTTAGACCTGTATTTACCTTGACATGTTTCCCTGTAACAGTTGGGGGTACAGGTATCTGTGTCTCCATCACCTTCTCCACCAGAGGGATCTGTAATTTATCTAAACCTACACTCAACCTACAACAGCAAATTTCAAAGAAAAATTAATGAGGTACATATGTAGTTGGAGTTTTGCGTGCAAGATTATTTGTTTGGTCATTGTTTTTGTGTAGCACACAATGATGAGGCAGGTGAGTGGATGATGTTGTAGGTGAGTGGATGATGTTGTAGGTGAGTGGATGATGTTGTAGGTGAGTGGATAACAGGTTAGTGGATGATGTTGTAGGTGAGTGGATGATGTTGTAGGTGAGTGGATGATGTTGTAGGTGAGTAGATGATGTTGTAGGTGAGTGGATGATGTTGTAGGTGAGTGGATGATGTTGTAGGTGAGTAGATGATGTTGTAGGTGAGTAGATGATGTTGTAGGTGAGTAGATGATGTTGTAGGTGAGTGGATGATGTTGTAGGTGAGTGGATGATGTTGTAGGTGAGTGGATGATGTTGTAGGTGAGTAGATGATGTTGTAGGTGAGTAGATGATGTTGTAGGTGAGTAGATGATGTTGTAGGTGAGTGGATGATGTTGTAGGTGAGTGGATGATGTTGTAGGTGAGTGGATGATGTTGTAGGTAAGTGGATGATGTTGTAGGTGAGTGGATGATGTTGTAGGTGAGTGGATGATGTTGTAGGTGAGTGGATAACAGGTTAGTGGATGATGTTGTAGGTGAGTGGATGATGTTGTAGGTGAGTGGATGATGTTGTAGGTGAGTGGATGATGTTGTAGGTGAGTGGATGATGTTGTAGGTGAGTGGATGATGTTGTAGGTGAGTGGATGATGTTGTAGGTGAGTGGATGACAGGTGAGTGGATGACAGGTGAGGGGATGATGTTGTAGGTGAGTGGATGATGTTGTAGGTGAGTGGATGATGTTGTAGGTGAGTGGATGATGTTGTAGGTGAGTGGATGATGTTGTAGGTGAGTAGATGATGTTGTAGGTGAGTAGATGATGTTGTAGGTGAGTAGATGATGTTGTAGGTGAGTGGATGATGTTGTAGGTGAGTGGATGATGTTGTAGGTGAGTGGATGATGTTGTAGGTAAGTGGATGATGTTGTAGGTGAGTGGATGATGTTGTAGGTGAGTGGATGATGTTGTAGGTGAGTGGATAACAGGTTAGTGGATGATGTTGTAGGTGAGTGGATGATGTTGTAGGTGAGTGGATGACAGGTGAGTGGATGACAGGTGAGTGGATGATGTTGTAGGTGAGTGGATGATGTTGTAGGTGAGTGGATGATGTTGTAGGTGAGGGGATGATGTTGTAGGTGGGTGGATGATGTTTTAGGTGAGTGGATGATGTTGTAGGTGAGTGGATGATGTTGTAGGTGAGTGGATGACAGGTGAGTGGATGATGTTGTAGGTGAGTGGATGATGTTGTAGGTGAGTGGATGATGTTGTAGGTGAGTGGATGACAGGTGAGTGGATGATGTTGTAAGTAAGTGGATGATGTTGTAGGTGAGGGGATGATGTTGTAGGTGGGTGGATGATGTTTTAGGTGAGTGGATGATGTTGTAGGTGAGTGGATGACAGGTGAGTGGATGATGTTGTAGGTGAGTGGATGATGTTGTAGGTGAGTGGATAACAGGTTAGTGGATGATGTTGTAGGTGAGTGGATGATGTTGTAGGTGAGTGGATGACAGGTGAGTGGATGATGTTGTAGGTGAGTGGATGATGTTGTAGGTGAGTGGATGATGTAGGTGAGTGGATCATGTTGTAGGTGAGTGGATGATGTTGTAGGTGAGTGGATGATGATGTAGGTGAGTGGATCATGTTGTAGGTGAGTGGATGATGTTGTAGGTGAGTGGATGATGTTGTAGGTGAGTGGATGACAGGTGAGTGGATGATGTTGTAGGTGAGTGGATCATGTTGTAGGTGAGTGGATGATGTTGTAGGTGAGTGGATGACAGGTGAGTGGATGATGTTGTAGGTGAGGGGATGATGTTGTAGGTGGGTGGATGATGTTTTAGGTGAGTGGATGATGTTGTAGGTGAGTGGATGATGTTGTAGGTGAGTGGATGACAGGTGAGTGGATGATGTTGTAGGTGAGTGGATGATGTTGTAGGTGAGTGGATGATGTTGTAGGTGAGTGGATGACAGGTGAGTGGATGATGTTGTAAGTAAGTGGATGATGTTGTAGGTGAGGGGATGATGTTGTAGGTGGGTGGATGATGTTTTAGGTGAGTGGATGATGTTGTAGGTGAGTGGATGATGTTGTAGGTGAGTGGATGACAGGTGAGTGGATGATGTTGTAGGTGAGTGGATGATGTTGTAGGTGAGTGGATAACAGGTTAGTGGATGATGTTGTAGGTGAGTGGATGATGTTGTAGGTGAGTGGATGACAGGTGAGTGGATGATGTTGTAGGTGAGTGGATGATGTTGTAGGTGAGTGGATGATGTAGGTGAGTGGATCATGTTGTAGGTGAGTGGATGATGTTGTAGGTGAGTGGATGATGATGTAGGTGAGTGGATCATGTTGTAAGTGAGTGGATGATGTTGTAGGTGAGTGGATGATGTTGTAGGTGAGTGGATGACAGGTGAGTGGATGATGTTGTAGGTGAGTGGATCATGTTGTAGGTGAGTGGATGATGTTGTAGGTGAGTGGATGACAGGTGAGTGGATGATGTTGTAGGTGAGTGGATGATGTTGTAGGTGAGTGGATGATGTTGTAGGTGAGTAGATGATGTTGTAGGTGAGTGGATGACAGGTGAGTGGATGATGTTGTAGGTGAGTGGATGATGCTGTAGGTGAGTGGATGATGTTGTAGGTGAGTGGATGATGTTGTAGGTGAGTGGATGACAGGTGAGTGGATGATGTTGTAGGTGAGTGGATGATGTTGTAGGTGAGTGGATGATGTTGTAGGTGAGTGGATGATGTTGTAGGTGAGTAGATTATGTTGTAGGTGAGTGGATGACAGGTGAGTGGATGATGTTGTAGGTGAGTGGATGATGTTGTAGGTGAGTGGATGATGTTGTAGGTGAGTGGATGATGTTGTAGGTGAGTGGATGACAGGTGAGTGGATGATGTTGTAGGTGAGTGGATGATGTTGTAGGTGAGTGGATGATGTTGTAGGTGAGTGGATGATGTTGTAGGTGAGTGGATGACAGGTGAGTGGATGATGTTGTAGGTGAGTGGATCATGTTGTAGGTGAGTGGATGATGTTGTAGGTGAGTGGATGACAGGTGAGTGGATGATGTTGTAGGTGAGTGGATGATGTTGTAGGTGAGTGGATGACAGGTGAGTGGATGATGTTGTAGGTGAGTGGATGATGTTGTAGGTGAGTGGATGATGATGTAGGTGAGTGGATGATGTTGTAGGTGAGTGGATGACAGGTGAGTGGATGATGTTGTAGGTGAGTGGATGATGTTGTAGGTGAGTGGATGATGTTGTAGGTGAGTGGATGACAGGTGAGTGGATGATGTTGTAGGTGAGTGGATGATGTTGTAGGTGAGTAGATGATGTTGTAGGTGAGTGGATGATGTTGTAGGTGAGTGGATGATGTTGTAGGTGAGTGGATGATGTTGTAGGTGAGTGGATGATGTTGTAGGTGAGTGGATGATGTTGTAGGTGAGTAGATGATGTTGTAGGTGAGTGGATGATGTTGTAGGTGAGTGGATGATGTTGTAGGTGAGTGGATGATGTTGTAGGTGAGTGGATGATGTTGTAGGTGAGTGGATAACAGGTTAGTGGATGATGTTGTAGGTGAGTGGATGATGTTGTAGGTGAGTGGATGATGTTGTAGGTGGGTGGATGATGTTTTAGGTGAGTGGATGATGTTGTAGGTGAGTGGATGATGTTGTAGGTGAGTAGATGATGTTGTAGGTGAGTAGATGATGTTGTAGGTGAGTGGATGATGTTGTAGGTGAGTGGATGATGTTGTAGGTGAGTGGATGATGTTGTAGGTGAGTGGATGATGTTGTAGGTGAGTGGATGATGTTGTAGGTGAGTGGATGATGTTGTAGGTGAGTGGATGATGTTGTAGGTGAGTGGATGATGTTGTAGGTGAGTGGATGATGTTGTAGGTGAGTGGATAACAGGTTAGTGGATGATGTTGTAGGTGAGTGGATGATGTTGTAGGTGAGTGGATGATGTTGTAGGTGAGTGGATGATGTTGTAGGTGAGTGGATGATGTTGTAGGTGAGTGGATGATGTTGTAGGTGAGTGGATGATGTTGTAGGTGAGTGGATAACAGGTTAGTGGATGATGTTGTAGGTGAGTGGATGATGTTGTAGGTGAGTGGATGATGTTGTAGGTGAGTGGATGATGTTGTAGGTGAGTGGATGATGTTGTAGGTGAGTGGATGATGTTGTAGGTGAGTGGATGATGTTGTAGGTGAGTGGATGATGTTGTAGGTGAGTGGATGATGTTGTAGGTGAGTGGATAACAGGTTAGTGGATGATGTTGTAGGTGAGTGGATGATGTTGTAGGTGAGTGGATGATGTTGTAGGTGAGTGGATGATGTTGTAGGTGAGTGGATGATGTTGTAGGTGAGTGGATGATGTTGTAGGTGAGTGGATGATGTTGTAGGTGAGTGGATAACAGGTTAGTGGATGATGTTGTAGGTGAGTGGATGATGTTGTAGGTGAGTGGATGATGTTGTAGGTGGGTGGATGATGTTTTAGGTGAGTGGATGATGTTGTAGGTGAGTGGATGATGTTGTAGGTGAGTAGATGATGTTGTAGGTGAGTAGATGATGTTGTAGGTGAGTGGATGATGTTGTAGGTGAGTGGATGATGTTGTAGGTGAGTGGATGATGTTGTAGGTGAGTGGATGATGTTGTAGGTGAGTGGATGATGTTGTAGGTGAGTGGATGATGTTGTAGGTGAGTGGATGATGTTGTAGGTGAGTGGATGATGTTGTAGGTGAGTGGATGATGTTGTAGGTGAGTGGATAACAGGTTAGTGGATGATGTTGTAGGTGAGTGGATGATGTTGTAGGTGAGTGGATGACAGGTGAGTGGATGATGTTGTAGGTGAGTGGATAACAGGTTAGTGGATGATGTTGTAGGTGAGTGGATGATGTTGTAGGTGAGTGGATGACAGGTGAGTGGATGACAGGTGAGTGGATGATGTTGGAGGTGAGGGGATGATGTTGGAGGTGAAGGGATGATGTTGTAGGTGGGTGGATGATGTTTTAGGTGAGTGGATGATGTTGTAGGTGAGTGGATGATGTTGTAGGTGAGTGGATGATGTTGTAGGTGAGTGGATGATGTTGTAGGTAAGTGGATGACAGGTGAGTGGATGATGTTGTAGACGAGTGGATGATGTTGTAGGTGAGTGGATGACAGGTGAGTGGATGATGTTGTAGGTGAGTGGATAACAGGTTAGTAGATGATGTTGTAGGTGAGTGGATGACAGGTGAGTGGATGATGTTGTAGGTGAGTGGATGATGTTGTAGGTGAGTGGATGATGTAGGTGAGTGGATCATGTTGTAGGTGAGTGGATGATGTTGTAGGTGACTGGATGACAGGTGAGTGGATGATGTTGTAAGTAAGTAGATGATGTTGTAGGTGAGTGGATGATGTTGTAGGTGAGTGGATGATGTTGTAAGTAAGTAGATGATGTTGTAGGTGAGTGGATGATGTTGTAGGTGAGTGGATGATGTTGTAAGTAAGTAGATGATGTTGTAGGTGAGTGGATGATGTTGTAGGTGAGTGGATGATGTTGTAGGTGAGTGGATGATGTTGTAGGTGAGTGGATGATGTTGTAGGTGAGTGGATGATGTTGTAGGTGAGTGGATGATGTTGTAAGTAAGTAGATGATGTTGTAGGTGAGTGGATGATGTTGTAGGTGAGTGGATGATGTTGTAAGTAAGTAGATGATGTTGTAGGTGAGTGGATGATGTTGTAGGTGAGTGGATGATGTTGTAGGTGAGTGGATGATGTTGTAGGTGAGTGGATGATGTTGTAGGTGAGTGGATGATGTTGTAGGTGAGTGGATGATGTTGTAGGTGAGTGGATGATGTTGTAGGTGAGTGGATGATGTTGTAGGTGAGTGGATGATGTTGTAGGTGAGTGGATGATGTTGTAGGTGAGTGGATGATGTTGTAGGTGAGTGGATGATGTTGTAGGTGAGTAGATGATGTTGTAGGTGAGTGGATGATGTTGTAGGTGAGTGGATGATGTTGTAGGTGAGTGGATGATGTTGTAGGTGAGTGGATGATGTTGTAGGTGAGTGGATAACAGGTTAGTGGATGATGTTGTAGGTGAGTGGATGTTGTTGTAGGTGAGTGGATGATGTTGTAGGTGGGTGGATGATGTTTTAGGTGAGTGGATGATGTTGTAGGTGAGTGGATGATGTTGTAGGTGAGTAGATGATGTTGTAGGTGAGTAGATGATGTTGTAGGTGAGTGGATGATGTTGTAGGTGAGTGGATGATGTTGTAGGTGAGTGGATGATGTTGTAGGTGAGTGGATGATGTTGTAGGTGAGTGGATGATGTTGTAGGTGAGTGGATGATGTTGTAGGTGAGTGGATGATGTTGTAGGTGAGTGGATGATGTTGTAGGTGAGTGGATGATGTTGTAGGTGAGTGGATAACAGGTTAGTGGATGATGTTGTAGGTGAGTGGATGATGTTGTAGGTGAGTGGATGATGTTGTAGGTGAGTGGATGATGTTGTAGGTGAGTGGATGATGTTGTAGGTGAGTGGATGATGTTGTAGGTGAGTGGATGATGTTGTAGGTGAGTGGATAACAGGTTAGTGGATGATGTTGTAGGTGAGTGGATGATGTTGTAGGTGAGTGGATGATGTTGTAGGTGAGTGGATGATGTTGTAGGTGAGTGGATGATGTTGTAGGTGAGTGGATGATGTTGTAGGTGAGTGGATGATGTTGTAGGTGAGTGGATGATGTTGTAGGTGAGTGGATGATGTTGTAGGTGAGTGGATGATGTTGTAGGTGAGTGGATGATGTTGTAAGTAAGTAGATGATGTTGTAGGTGAGTGGATGATGTTGTAGGTGAGTGGATGATGTTGTAGGTGAGTGGATGATGTTGTAGGTGAGTGGATGATGTTGTAGGTGAGTGGATGATGTTGTAGGTGAGTGGATAACAGGTTAGTGGATGATGTTGTAGGTGAGTGGATGATGTTGTAGGTGAGTGGATGATGTTGTAGGTGGGTGGATGATGTTTTAGGTGAGTGGATGATGTTGTAGGTGAGTGGATGATGTTGTAGGTGAGTAGATGATGTTGTAGGTGAGTAGATGATGTTGTAGGTGAGTGGATGATGTTGTAGGTGAGTGGATGATGTTGTAGGTGAGTGGATGATGTTGTAGGTGAGTGGATGATGTTGTAGGTGAGTGGATGATGTTGTAGGTGAGTGGATGATGTTGTAGGTGAGTGGATGATGTTGTAGGTGAGTGGATGATGTTGTAGGTGAGTGGATGATGTTGTAGGTGAGTGGATAACAGGTTAGTGGATGATGTTGTAGGTGAGTGGATGATGTTGTAGGTGAGTGGATGACAGGTGAGTGGATGATGTTGTAGGTGAGTGGATAACAGGTTAGTGGATGATGTTGTAGGTGAGTGGATGATGTTGTAGGTGAGTGGATGACAGGTGAGTGGATGACAGGTGAGTGGATGATGTTGGAGGTGAGGGGATGATGTTGGAGGTGAAGGGATGATGTTGTAGGTGGGTGGATGATGTTTTAGGTGAGTGGATGATGTTGTAGGTGAGTGGATGATGTTGTAGGTGAGTGGATGATGTTGTAGGTGAGTGGATGATGTTGTAGGTAAGTGGATGACAGGTGAGTGGATGATGTTGTAGACGAGTGGATGATGTTGTAGGTGAGTGGATGACAGGTGAGTGGATGATGTTGTAGGTGAGTGGATAACAGGTTAGTAGATGATGTTGTAGGTGAGTGGATGACAGGTGAGTGGATGATGTTGTAGGTGAGTGGATGATGTTGTAGGTGAGTGGATGATGTAGGTGAGTGGATCATGTTGTAGGTGAGTGGATGATGTTGTAGGTGACTGGATGACAGGTGAGTGGATGATGTTGTAAGTAAGTAGATGATGTTGTAGGTGAGTGGATGATGTTGTAGGTGAGTGGATGATGTTGTAAGTAAGTAGATGATGTTGTAGGTGAGTGGATGATGTTGTAGGTGAGTGGATGATGTTGTAAGTAAGTAGATGATGTTGTAGGTGAGTGGATGATGTTGTAGGTGAGTGGATGATGTTGTAGGTGAGTGGATGATGTTGTAGGTGAGTGGATGATGTTGTAGGTGAGTGGATGATGTTGTAGGTGAGTGGATGATGTTGTAAGTAAGTAGATGATGTTGTAGGTGAGTGGATGATGTTGTAGGTGAGTGGATGATGTTGTAAGTAAGTAGATGATGTTGTAGGTGAGTGGATGATGTTGTAGGTGAGTGGATGATGTTGTAGGTGAGTGGATGATGTTGTAGGTGAGTGGATGATGTTGTAGGTGAGTGGATGATGTTGTAGGTGAGTGGATGATGTTGTAGGTGAGTGGATGATGTTGTAGGTGAGTGGATGATGTTGTAGGTGAGTGGATGATGTTGTAGGTGAGTGGATGATGTTGTAGGTGAGTGGATGATGTTGTAGGTGAGTGGATGATGTTGTAGGTGAGTGGATGATGTTGTAGGTGAGTGGATGACAGGTGAGTGGATGATGTTGTAGGTGAGTGGATGATGTTGTAGGTGAGTGGATGATGATGTAGGTGAGTGGATGATGTTGTAGGTGAGTGGATGATGTTGTAGGTGAGTGGATGATGTTGTAGGTGAGTGGATGATGTTGTAGGTGAGTGGATGATGTTGTAGGTGAGTGGATGACAGGTGAGTGGATGATGTTGTAGGTGAGTGGATGATGTTGTAGGTGAGTAGATGATGTTGTAGGTGAGTGGATGATGTTGTAGGTGAGTGGATGATGTTGTAGGTGAGTGGATGATGTTGTAGGTGAGTGGATGATGTTGTAGGTGAGTGGATGATGTTGTAGGTGAGTAGATGATGTTGTAGGTGAGTGGATGATGTTGTAGGTGAGTGGATGATGTTGTAGGTGAGTGGATGATGTTGTAGGTGAGTGGATGATGTTGTAGGTGAGTGGATAACAGGTTAGTGGATGATGTTGTAGGTGAGTGGATGATGTTGTAGGTGAGTGGATGATGTTGTAGGTGGGTGGATGATGTTTTAGGTGAGTGGATGATGTTGTAGGTGAGTGGATGATGTTGTAGGTGAGTAGATGATGTTGTAGGTGAGTAGATGATGTTGTAGGTGAGTGGATGACAGGTGAGTGGATGATGTTGTAGGTGAGTGGATGATGTTGTAGGTGAGTGGATGATGTTGTAGGTGAGTGGATGATGTTGTAGGTGAGTAGATTATGTTGTAGGTGAGTGGATGACAGGTGAGTGGATGATGTTGTAGGTGAGTGGATGATGTTGTAGGTGAGTGGATGATGTTGTAGGTGAGTGGATGATGTTGTAGGTGAGTGGATGACAGGTGAGTGGATGATGTTGTAGGTGAGTGGATGATGTTGTAGGTGAGTGGATGATGTTGTAGGTGAGTAGATGATGTTGTAGGTGAGTGGATGACAGGTGAGTGGATGATGTTGTAGGTGAGTGGATGATGTTGTAGGTGAGTGGATGATGTTGTAGGTGAGTGGATGATGTTGTAGGTGAGTGGATGACAGGTGAGTGGATGATGTTGTAGGTGAGTGGATGATGTTGTAGGTGAGTGGATGATGTTGTAGGTGAGTGGATGATGTTGTAGGTGAGTAGATTATGTTGTAGGTGAGTGGATGACAGGTGAGTGGATGATGTTGTAGGTGAGTGGATGATGTTGTAGGTGAGTGGATGATGTTGTAGGTGAGTGGATGATGTTGTAGGTGAGTGGATGACAGGTGAGTGGATGATGTTGTAGGTGAGTGGATGATGTTGTAGGTGAGTGGATGATGTTGTAGGTGAGTGGATGATGTTGTAGGTGAGTGGATGACAGGTGAGTGGATGATGTTGTAGGTGAGTGGATCATGTTGTAGGTGAGTGGATGATGTTGTAGGTGAGTGGATGACAGGTGAGTGGATGATGTTGTAGGTGAGTGGATGATGTTGTAGGTGAGTGGATGACAGGTGAGTGGATGATGTTGTAGGTGAGTGGATGATGTTGTAGGTGAGTGGATGATGATGTAGGTGAGTGGATGATGTTGTAGGTGAGTGGATGATGTTGTAGGTGAGTTGATGATGTTGTAGGTGAGTGGATGATGTTGTAGGTGAGTGGATGATGTTGTAGGTGAGTGGATGACAGGTGAGTGGATGATGTTGTAGGTGAGTGGATGATGTTGTAGGTGAGTGGATGATGTTGTAGGTGAGTGGATGATGTTGTAGGTGAGTGGATGACAGGTGAGTGGATGATGTTGTAGGTGAGTGGATGATGTTGTAGGTGAGTGGATGATGTTGTAGGTGAGTGGATGATGTTGTAGGTGAGTGGATGATGTTGTAGGTGAGTGGATGATGTTGTAGGTGAGTGGATGATGTTGTAAGTAAGTAGATGATGTTGTAGGTGAGTGGATGATGTTGTAGGTGAGTGGATGATGTTGTAAGTAAGTAGATGATGTTGTAGGTGAGTGGATGATGTTGTAGGTGAGTGGATGATGTTGTAAGTAAGTAGATGATGTTGTAGGTGAGTGGATGATGTTGTAGGTGAGTGGATGATGTTGTAGGTGAGTGGATGATGTTGTAGGTGAGTGGATGATGTTGTAGGTGAGTGGATGATGTTGTAGGTGAGTAGATGATGTTGTAAGTAAGTAGATGATGTTGTAGGTGAGTGGATGATGTTGTAGGTGAGTGGATGATGTTGTAAGTAAGTAGATGATGTAGGTGAGTGGATGATGTTGTAGGTGAGTGGATGATGTTGTAGGTGAGTGGATGATGTTGTAAGTAAGTAGATGATGTTGTAGGTGAGTGGATGATGTTGTAGGTGAGTGGATGATGTTGTAGGTGAGTGGATGATGTTGTAGGTGAGTGGATGATGTTGTAGGTGAGTGGATGATGTTGTAGGTGAGTGGATGATGTAGGTGAGTGGATGATGTTGTAGGTGAGTGGATGATGTTGTAGGTGAGTGGATGATGTTGTAGGTGAGTGGATGATGTTGTAGGTGAGTGGATGACAGATGAGTGGATGATGTGGCATATAATGTAGAAAGGAACTAGTGAGATATATAGAATAACTTGCTGTCCTATAATGTAGAAAGGAACTAGTGAGATATATAGAATAACTTGCTGTCCTATAATGTAGAAAGGAACTAGTGAGATATATAGAACGAGCCGACCCGCTGCTTATCATACGCCGCTATTTAGTTGTTTTTTTTCTACTTTTCAGTAATTTATAATTTGTGAATTCAACAGTACCAATGCTGCCATTGAAAATATTTGCTTAAAAACACTACCCCCCCCCCCCCCCACGTGAAAGCAGCCTCCTCTTAGTTACCTCCTCTAAGTTTAAAATCGTTTCAAACTAAATTATCTGCCCCTAATAGCCGTCACCAAACCCGTCTCTATGATTGTAAAATGTAAACAGAGTGAACACCGCTCACCAGATCATGTGGGGGTGGGGTGGGGGTGGTAGTGATAGTGATAGAGAGGAAGAGAGGGGACTGCAAAGGCGCGCTTGCAGCTTGTTTTCTAACTGATCCCAGAAGAGAATTATATATATAGATAACTTGCTGTCCTATAATGTAGAAAGGAACTAGTGAGATATATAGAATAACTTGCTGTCCTATAATTATAATGTAGAAAGGAACTAGTGAGATATATAGAATAACGTGCTGTCCTATAATGTAGAAAGGAACTAGTGAGATATATAGAATAACTTGCTGTCCTATAATGTAGAAAGGAACTAGTGAGATATATAGAATAACTTGCTGTCCTATAATGTAGAAAGGAACTAGTGAGATATATAGAATAACTTGCTGTCCTATAATTATAATGTAGAAAGGAACTAGTGAGATATATAGAATAACTTACTTTCCATTCATTAGTAGATCAGATTCCCCTGACAAACTACTAATTAAATGAGGGCCAGATTCTGGAGCAATAATGATTTCATCCTCAGAAAATTCCATGTTATCCAAGACTTTTCTTGTCTTAGAGTCATTGTCTCTAATGGCAAGCTTTAAGTAGCGCAATAGCTAAAGGAAGAATAGATTCAATGTAAAAACTGAAACTAGTAACTAGAAAGTGTAACCAATGAATAAAGTCCTCCAGTCCGCATGAGCCCCCCCTCTCTACTTCTGTCTACATGACCCACCTCTCTCTACTCCTGTCGAAATGACCCCCCCCCCCCCCACACACACATTCCATGGTCAGGATGGAAAGATCAGTATTAAAGATCATCTAAATAGATGATTCATTTATGTACACTGAATAATTTAACTAACTTTCTAGAAATGCTTGTGGGTCAGGGTTCAAGAATTACCTTTATAGTAAACCCTGTGGGTCAGGGTTCAAGAATTACCTTTATAGTAAACCCTGTGACTTTTTTTCTACTTGGATTGGATACAATGAGCTTCAGTTGAAGATTTGATCCAGTTTCAACCCAATTTTCAACCAGTCTAAAGAAAATTTGAGAGAAAATGTGTGACTATCATTTAGTTTAAGAATTGTCTCAATAATCTCATGCCATTCTACAGTTTAAAAACTAGAACATTAATAAAACTATTCAATCAAATCAATAGTTGACCTGACAGTAAGATGCAGTTTTTTGTTTTGAATTGGGAACCAAGAAGTTTGAAAACTTTTATCAGCTGCACTCCCAACAAAATTGTCTTCTATATCTTTTTGTTCAGCTTGATAAACAACAATCTGTTGGGACACCTGTAACCAAGATCAAATTGATGTTGTCATCTCGTGCATTTAAAACCAAAGAAAGAAATAAAGAAAGTGACACACCATGATCCCATCTAAAACCAAAGAAAGAAATAAAGAAAGTGACACACCATGATCCCATCTAAAACCAAAGAAAGAAATAAAGAAAGTGACACACCATGATCCCATCTAAAACCAAAGAAAGAAATAAAGAAAGTGACACACCATGATCCCATCTAAAACCAAAGAAAGAAATAAAGAAAGTGACACACCATGATCCCATCTAAAACCAAAGAAAGAAATAAAGAAAGTGACACACCATGATCCCATCTGCTCCCACTGCTTGAGCTCGCAGTGTATACGACACATCAATATTCCAAAGAGCACGTTCTGTTTTGCCAGTGCATTGAAATGTACCTAAGAATGGTAGAGTTTGTATTTAAATTCTAACAAAAAGTAAGTCAGAACAAAATATAAATCAAATGAGGTTTTAGTAAGTGTTGCAAAATTTTGACATGAATGGTTCAAAGCTGTACCTGGTATTGTTTTTGGCAGCTGAATTCTAAAAGGGAAGACATAGGCACCAAACTGGAAAGATTCTACAAGACAGTAGAAACATTTTTCAATCACAGAATTCAAGTCAGATGAACTTTGAATTATTTTTTAATTTATTATTATTATTTATTTTTTAAAAATTACTATAACACTCAGCAAAATTTACTTAAAAGAGAATAACTGACCCTAAAATATAAAGGAATTTTGCTGACTACTAATCAGAAAGCTGACTCAAATACCACTATTAGATACTACCTACCAGACACCACCTACTAGAAACTAATTTAAAACCTTGTTATCATATTTAATTAAATTTAAAAGCTTGTGAATAATTATGAATGAACTAGCATGCCCGTCCCTGTGCATTGCTGTGGTCAGTCTAAAAAAATATCTGACATAATATTTTAAGAGGGTTTCATCAATGCGTTACCAATCCTATATTCTCAGACGCATGACCTTGTTTTCTAAAACTGAGTTATTTAAATAGAAATAATGTCTGCGCTATATTTCTTGGATCATATTTGTCGGGGCAAGAGGTTTGCCTACACTATCGCCCAGCATGCCCCAGGGAGTGCCGCATGAAAACCTTGAGTGTATGTTAATCACTCTCCGTAATAGTGAGGTATTACACACTTCAGTAATAGTGAGGTATTACACACTTCAGCGACTATCCAGGTGTCAGTGACATAGGGGAACACTCTTGGGGATGTTGGTTACACTACAGCAGAGGTGCAGAGTACGTCCCCTGGCAAAGTGTGGGTAGTGGCAAGGTGTGTGTAGTGGCAAGGTGTGGGTAGTGGCAAGGTGTGGGTAGTGGCAAGGTGTGGGTAGTGGCAAGGTGTGTGTAGTGGCAAGGTGTGGGTAGTGGCAAGGTGTGGGTAGTGGCAAGGTGTGTGTAGTGGCAAGGTGTGGGTAGTGGCAATGTGTGGGTAGTGGCAAGGTGTGGGTAGTGGCAAGGTGTGGGTAGTGGCAAGGTGTGGGTAGTGGCAAGGTGTGGGTAGTGGCAAGGTGTGGGTAGTGGCAAGGTGTGGGTAGTGGCAAGGTGTGGGTAGTGGCAAGGTGTGGGTAGTGGCAAGGTGTGGGTAGTGGCAAGGTGTGGGTAGTGGCAAGGTGTGGGTAGTGGCAATGTGTGGGTAGTGGCAAGGTGTGGGTAGTGGCAAGGTGTGGGTAGTGGCAAGGTGTGGGTAGTGGCAAGGTGTGGGTAGTGGCAAGGTGTGGGTAGTGGCATGGTGTGTGTAGTGGCAAGGTGTGGGTAGTGGCAAGGTGTGGGTAGTGGCATGGTGTGGGTAGTGGCAAGGTGTGGGTAGTGGCATGGTGTGGGTAGTGGCAAGGTGTGGGTAGTGGCAAGGTGTGGGTAGTGGCAAGGTGTGTGTAGTGGCATAGTGGGGCAGTGTGAGTAAGCGCAAGGATAAGGAATGTAGTTATATCTCTGTATAAGGAATGTAGTTATATCTCTGTATAAGAAATGTAGTTATATCTCTGTATAAGGAATGTAGTTATATCTCTGTATAAGGAATGTAGCTATATCTCTGTATAAGGTGTAGTTCTCTTCATAAAAAGTAGACTGTCACTTGACCTTCTTTTTTAACAGTCGTCATAGTAATGACGGGTTTCCATTTTTTTTTTTTTGCGTTTTACTCAACGAGACCAATACTTGGACAGACACAGTTCTTCAGTTAACTTGGAAACTGTATTACACTAGAAAAGCCTTGATTTGTCTCTGGCTCTGCTTACAGTTAACTAACTCACAGCTACACTATAGCTACACATGACGCATTTCACAGTGAACATTCAAGGGACGTAACCAATCAGTAAAAAGACATAATGTAACATTAGGAATGATGTTTCTTAATTTCAAGTTGCAGATGGTCAGGAGTGAATTACTAATGAGTTAGGGTCAGTGAGAATTTAAATTTGATATATTTTAAAAGACTGAAGCGGATTTTATATTTTTAAAGACAGATGAATGGATGAGTTGGACTGACTAAAAGAAAGCATTCTACTGACCTGTTTGAGAGAACAAACTGATGTTAGAGAAATCCACATGAATTGTATCATTTCTCAGTGTTTTCTTACCATCAAACTCATACTCATAAATACCTGTTATAAAAAATTAAGAAATGAAGTCATATTAAATAATTTCCAACTGATACATGTTCAGTAGATTTCTCATTAAATATATTAAAAAGTAGCAAAAGTTTGTATTTATAAAAGGCATACAACATACATGTCTCAATTCCTTTAAAAGAAACAATCACACCATTGGCCTCAGTTGGACGACAAATTAGAAGATATACAGCACTGAAACAAATTAGATGATATACAGAACTGAAACAAATTAGATGATATACAGCACTGAAACAAATTAGAAGATATACAGCACTGAAACAAATTAGATGATATACAGCACTGAAACAAATTAGATGATATACAGCACTGAAACAAATTAGATGATATACAGCTCTGAAACAAATTAGATGATATACAGCACTAAAACAAATTAGATGATATACAGCACTGAAACAAATTAGAAGATATACAGCACTGAAACAAATTAGATGATATACAGAACTGAAACAAATTAGAAGATATACAGCACTGAAACAAATTAGAAGATATACAGCACTGAAACAAATTAGAAGATATACAGCACTGAAACAAATTAGATGATATACAGCTCTGAAACAAATTAGAAGATATACAGCACTGAAACAAATTAGAAGATATACAGCACTGAAACAAATTAGATGATATACAGCTCTGAAACAAATTAGATGATATACAGCACTGAAACAAATTAGATGATATACAGCACTGAAACAAATTAGATGATATACAGCACTGAAACAAATTAGATGATATACAGCACTGAAACAAATTAGAAGATATACAGAACTGAAACAAATTAGAAGATATACAGAACTGAAACAAATTAGATGATATACAGAACTGAAACAAATTAGAAGATATACAGAACTGAAACAAATTAGATGATATACAGAACTGAAACAAATTAGATGATATACAGAACTGAAACAAATTAGATGATATACAGCACTGAAACAAATTAGATGATATACAGCACTGAAACAAATTAGAAGATATACAGCACTGAAACAAATTAGATGATATACAGCACTGAAACAAATTAGATGATATACAGAACTGAAACAAATTAGATGATATACAGCACTGAAACAAATTAGAAGATATACAGCACTAAAACAAATTAGATGATATACAGCACTGAAACAAATTAGAAGATATACAGCACTGAAACAAATAGATGATATACAGCACTGAAACAAATTAGATGATATACAGCACTAAAACAAATTGGAAGATATACAGCACTAAAACAAATATGGTTTACAGCAAAAAAAAGGTATACAGTACTAAAACAAACAATACAAACATAAATACTGGAGACAATAGAAACTTGATAAATGTGAAATATCCAATACAATGTTCATTAAGTACGTTACTACAAAAGTAATTATACATTTCAAAATCAGAGAGATGTTATTTTACCCATAAACTGTTTCTCCTGGCAAATATTCTCCTTTGCTGGTGCGCAAAGCTATTTCATTGTTCATTGTCCACTAGGTGCAGTTAATTTAAATTTGTGATGTACCAGATATCATAACTAATGAAATCAAAGCTTTCAAGTTGTGTTGTTGAAAACTAATCCTATTAAGTATTAGGGTATACAATTATTTTACATAGTATTATTCTAAGTAATTATTTGCCAGAAAATTACAGCAGTGAAACTTACTGCTAAGGAAAAGGCTGAGACTGCTTTAACTACCAATAGATAAAACATAATGAGTTCTTGTCAGAAAAAATTTCTTTTTTGTTTCATGGTCTGGTCACATCTCTGATTATACAACACTTGCAGTCAGGGCACACATACGTCACGAATAGAGTCAACACTACCTACGCATTCATCATGTGTATAGTTGCTGTGGTGAACATTCATTTTTTTAAATTTCAGAAGTGGACTGTGATTGTCGTAAAGGTACATTGTGTGATTTCTCTCTTAATATTTTAATCCCTTCATACTAACTATGTAATTTTAAGTAGGCCTAATAACTTAGTAATAAGTAATAGCCTTATGAGTATAGTAGTATGATGATCTCTATTTATAGTATTCAATAGAAAATATTATTTAATATTTATTATTTAGGCCTTTATTATAAATTTTATATTCTCTACAGTCTACCCACTACCCTATACAATACAGCACACTCTACACTATAAAGGTGGTCAAATCAATGGTCTTTCTATACTGTTCTACAGTATCTAGATCTGGTACCTTATAGGCTTAGGCCCAACATTAATTATAACTATAACTATAGCAGTATATAGGCCTAGGCAGGCTAAGCCCAATTCTATACTATCCTAATTAAGCTAATATCTATACTTAATTAACTAATATAATTATATTAAGTAGTAAAGTTTCTAACTACTGTACCTGTCACTAAAACATAACTACTTTAACTTTTAACTACTATAACTAAAATAATAACTATTTTAACCCTACTACTACTACTATAACAAGAATATTACATTTAGGGCAGTTTAAACCCCATAAAATACTCTTTTAAATCAGAAATTTCAATTTTTCAACAATTATTGTTTTTAAAACTACATTCAATTCTGAGCAGTTTTGTCTAATTATTTTGCTTGATTAAATGTTGGTAGTATGTTTTATAATTTTTTAAATCAATTAGAGTAATGACTAAATTCACCTATATTTTGCATAATTAAGCAACCTAAAAATAAAAAAAAATAAAAAACAACTTAAAAAGCTTTTCTATCGGCTAAGATAGTGGTCCCAGATGCAACTTTTATAACTGGGAGGTTTAAAATATTAATTTTTTTGTAGTTTTCACTTTTTCTCATTTTTCTCAAAAATTGCATATTTTCACTATTTCTCATTTTCTCAAAATGTCACTTTTTATAAAAAAAAATAGTACCCATTAGCAACATTTACCTAAAATCTACATGAGATATTTCATTAAAAATTTGTACACATGCTCACTAAACACTGCTTTAAAAAATAGACTGCAATCAGTTCTGCATTATTAAAACTTTATTTTTTTACAAGTTTTTAAGTCTCATGTTTAAAAAATTGGTCAAATTTTTTTTATAATGATTATAGTCTAAAATGTTTGTATTAATGTATATTATATGTGGTTAAAATTTATGCCGTTCTGCCTAAATAAATTTTATTTTCTGCATACCTTACTGAATGATGAATTTGAGTTTTTATGACCCTAAAAGTGCAATATTTTTGTCAATTTTTAGATATAATCATGAAATTCTAGAGATTTTTGTGGTTTTTTCCTAATTTTATATACTATTTACTAAACACTTAAAATTTTCCTAACTCGCTGTTTTAAATTTGGGGTTTTAACTTCCTCTTAATAATGTATATTTAATATAACTATAGATCTATTTAATATTTAACTATTAGGTCCCTACCTATATATATATATATATATATATATATATATATATATATATATATATATATATATATATATATATATATATATATATATATATATATAAAGCAATGTATGTGTGTTTGTTTATTTGTTTATCTGTCTTTTATGCATTAACCAGGCATACTGCCTAGCTTTGCTTAGGTTTTAAAATAAAGATATTGAGGATTTGAATGATTTATTGGTGATTGGCTGTTATGTAGAGTGCTTAGGACCTATGTTTAAAGAGACTTTAGTAATTTCATGTCATGCAAACATGCGTGTAGTATTCGCAAGCTTTTTACTAGCAAGGTTATTAGAACTGCAAAGGCTTCCTGAACAGTATAAACAAAAAATTCAAATAAATTCAGTTTCGCTATTAATGTTTACATTTTTAGTAAAATAAATACTTTAATTAATAAAGAAATATCTATTTAAACGAATGCTATATGTTGTAATTTTTGTTCTTTTAAAAATGTTATTTTAATAAGTTACCTCCCCAGTACAAAGACCGAATGACATAGTGTTTGTTAACGTTTTCACAAGCAATTGTTTATATAAGAAATTACGTCTGCTGGACAAATCTAACGACAGTAAAAAAAATGTTGATACCCTCCGGTGTCGGTCTAAAACCTCACAAAATATTAGGGGGGGGGTGTCGTTCGTCAATTAATTTAAATAAATCTTATATAAGGAGAATTTCACTAGCGGTCATTTTTTAGCCATCGTCGAGGGCTTGGAGTCTGACAAACAATTTTTCCATACGGCCTAGTCATCTATAGAGGTGCATGCATAAAATTAGCCAGATATATCGAGGTTAAGTACCCTAAAATTTGTGTTGAAATTACCCTCTGTTTTTCCCATAAAATACAAAGATTATATAGGGAAATACGACTGGTCAGTTTTGACCCATTTGCAGAATTTTCCCAGATGTGGTGAGCTTTTTCTGATACCCCTAGGCGTTCTCCTACCACCTCAAAAAATATCAAGGGGGGGGGGTCGTTGGGCAAAAGTTTTTTTTTGTAATATAGCTTATATAAAGAGATTTTCACTTGCGGTCACTTTTTAGCCCTCGTCGAAGGGCTTTGAGTCAAACCGACATCTTGTCCGTATGGCATAGCCATTTACCTATGAGCATGCAAAAAATTAGCCAGATGTACAGAGGATAAGTGCCCTAAAATCCGTGTTGAAATTACCCTCTGTTTTTCCCATGAAATACAAAGATTACATGGGGAAATACGACTGGTCAGTTTTGACCCATTTCCAGAATTTTCCTGGATGTGGCGAGTTTTTTCTGACACCCCTAGGCATTCTTCTACCACCTCACAAATATTAAGGGGGTCGTTGGGCAAAAGTTTTTTTCGTAATATAGCCCATGTAAGGCGCCGATCAGTAGAGGTAAGTTTTGACCCCCTCGCCGTGGAGTTTGCGGCCAATTGGCACAAGCTTTCGTGTTCTATTGCCCCAAGGCATCATCCTACCAAATTTGATGGGCCTGCGGCGCCGGGAAGCGCCCTATCGGGCACACTACCACTTTGCTTTATATATATAGATACACCTTTCATCCGATCACCATGAAACTTTGCAAAGTTGTTGAGAATACTCCTGGGGAGCTTTCTGCAAAAAAAAATATTTCAAATTCGCAGGGGTAGCTCCTCGGCAGTGCGTGATTTGTTTTTTCTCTACTTGTTTTTTCACAAGGGCGGCGCCCCGGAAGGGTGCGATTCTTCTATGTATATATAGTATTAAAAAAATTATATTTATAGTATAAAAAAATAAAAAGTGGATTGCGGTTCGACACTGTTCATCCGATCGCCATGAAACTTTGGGAAGTTGTTGTGAATACTCTTGGGAAGGTTTCTGCATAAAAAAAAAATTTCAAATTCGCAGGGGTGGCGCCTCGGCAGGGTGCGATTTAGTGCCGGGTTATCCCCTGAGCGGGCACCCCGTCAAAAGAGCGCACGACAAAAGAGCGCCGACATAAGAGCGCAGACAAAAGAGCGCCGACATAAGAGCGCAGACAAAAGAGCGCCGACATAAGAGCGCACTAATTTCCCGACAAAAGAGCCCCGACAAAAGAGCGCCGACATAAGAGCGCAAACTAAAAATCGAAAAACCATATTTAATAAATAAAAACAAGAAAATTAACTCAGATTAGAAGGCATCGTTTGATGTTAACTCTTTATTGTTTCATTAAAAAAACTAATTGTTCAGTTTCTTTAACTAAAAAACTGGTACAATCAACGTGAAGTCCAATTATTCAAAACTCAATCTAATAATACATACAAAGATTTTAAATGTTAGGCCTAAAGTGAGAATATAAACTGAAATGAAATGTAACAAAATAAAAATAAGTTCCATCAGCATTTGCTCTGTCCTGTCTATATCTGTAGCCCTCGACCAATATAATAACCTTCCCTTTCTGTGATTCGATCTTCTCCGTGTGACTTGGATTAGAAATATTGTCAAACTGCATTCATAACAATATATTAACCATAATATATAAATAAAGACGTTCTCTCGCCGATTGTTTAATTAAAACAATTGTTAACCATGTCCTATTCGTTTAGCGTACAACATGGGTTTTTTTAATTGACTGCGCTCTTATGTCGGCGCTCTTTTGTCTGCGCTCTTATGTCGGCGCTCTTTTGTCGTGCGCTCTTTTGACGGGTCACCCCCCTGAGCGTTATGGCAACTACGATATTGTTAAATAGTGCGATAGACTGAATAAGATGGGGCATTTAGTCATTCACTAAACTGAATGAGACGCGTTTGCTGACACCCGGCAGGTTGCAATTTGGCACCCAGGTGTATCCCAGTAGCGCTATGGCGCATTCGTTCATTTTAAAGAGTGTGATAGAATATGGATAAGAAGTTTCGTTCACTAAACTGACAAAGAACTGTGTCTGTAGTTGTAGTATTAGATTAGTTAGTAATTTAGTACTTACACTAATACACTTGACTAAACTAGTAGTATCAAAAAAATTTAAAATCTAAAGTTAAAGTAATCTAAATTCTAAAGTATCTCTACTCTAGTACTCTAGTCTAAAGTAAAATATCTAGATCTAGATGTAGATCTAGCACTCCGACTAATTCTAATAAATAGAATAGGGCATACTTATTAATAATAATTAGTTAATACTAATTAGGCCTAATGCCTACTAAATAGCAAATACTAAAATACTAACTAATAATATTAATACTAATAAATAAAACTTAAAAGTTAGTAATAGGCCTAACGCCTAACTATTACTTATTACTTCAACTTAGGCCTAGGCCTATAGACTATAGATCAAGTTCAAGATATTATGGAGTCAATGGTATATAACTATAACTTAGGCCTATATATTAGATTCTATGACCTAATAATATTTAATATAGATTTAGATCAAGATCTTAATCTAGAGGTATTCTAGATCTAGAAACTAGAACCTGAACAAGATCTAGATTATTTTATAGGGCCTAACTTAAATAAATAGATCCGGATCTGCGAAACGTTCCAACTTTTTTAGACAAGGAGGACAACTCTATTAGCCTAATTTAGGGAAAACTAGCCTACTCTAGGCTTAAGATCTATTCTAGATCTATAGTATTCTATAGTAAAGCGTTAACACTTTAGTTAACTGTAGAGTGTATTATTATTATAATTAATTAATTATAGCCTTTTGTTAGAACTGTTAGAACCTATTTTAGATTTAGAATCCATATTTTAAATTCTAGGGTTATAGGTTGAGTTTATTTGCTGAGAATGCAAGAAATAGTAGCTCCTGTAGATGGTATCAAATTTGAAATTGAAATAGCACTGGAACTTCAAAAAGGAGCACAGCCTTTACCGTTTCCTGGGATGGACAGTAGGTGACATGAAACAAAAATTTAAAAAAATATGTATTCCTATGGTAAATATAGGGTAAAGAAGGGCACTAAGACTGACTAAGAGCCACACTTTTTAGTAGTTTTAGCACCTGAACATTTTTTAAGATTTTTAGTAATTTTTACTAATCCAAGTATTTTCTAATATTGAAATTAATGCAAAAATATTCTAACACATCTTTCACAATATAATAATAATAAGGCTGATGCTAGCGGGAAAAAGATACGCATGCACAATGGAGAGAAACTATGTCTTACCATCGCGGCGATGTTTTCGATGGTACTGCGCATGCGTGTGTTTACAATCGCAGAACCCTATCCCTAATCCTAATCATAGCCCTAATCCTATACCTAACCCTAATTCTAACCCTAGTCATAGATCACTGCGCATGCGCAGAACTATCTTTTGCAGACTAAGTGGAGACGTTGGGGAGAAAAATCTTTTTCCGACTAGTCACTTCGTAATGATAATAATAAAGGCTATTAAATTTTCTGTAAATTGGTCTAATTTAGCATTTATGGCCATACCCCCAAATTCAGCAATTATAACCAAACTCCCTAAATCAGTAAATGAGCATTTGGGGCAAATGTAGCCGGTCCAAGGGGCATTAAGAATTATCTCTTATTTTAGGCTAACTCCACAATAAAAATAATTAATTTCTAACCCCCAAAATAGTTAATGCTTTGTACACACACATTAAATGATACCAGCTATAACTATAGGCCCCATTGGACCCAGTCCACAATTGATACAATTGCAGGTCTACATAGGCCTACAGTCTAGTAGTTTAGGCACATTAGTATAGAGTCCTTGCAAACACGTGACCGTAATCATGTGATACCTATGTTCATTGCCACGGTGGTGTATACCGGACGTTAACACAATCAGCTGTTCGTCAGCACTGGACGCGTTCACTTGATGTAAAGAACCGCGGAAAAGGAACAATACGTTAAAAAATTTGAGCTCTTAGGAATTGAAGATCCTTTTATTGTTATTGACAGTTTCGTGGATAATATAAATATGTGGTCGAAAATAAAAATATTGTTAGTAATACTATTTGCGTTTAGAGTTTGAGTAGACGAATCTGATAAAATGCAGTAATATATTTAATTATAGGTTATCTAGATCTGGTTAGTGTAGATTTTAGATACTCTAGTTATGTACAAGATTTAGTAGCAATAGATCTAGTACAACCACACTACTGTAGCAAACGTATGACCACTTAACTCCTACAAAACCCACACTAAAACTGCTAATATAATTCATGGGTAATAATCACTGCTGTTCTTAGATCTCAGCCATTCTGGGTGGCATATAATTTAAGACCCTCATAATCCAGCAGGGAAGTGATCAGACTCATTAATGCTGATGTTCCACCCTCAAAATTTCTTAACCTCCATGATGGCCAGCCCCCACCTCTTTCTAGCCCACAATAAAACTTCATCTCTTTCTAGGTAACATGGATTACTGTTCTTAGAACCTAGCCCAGCAGAGATAGTATGTTATGTAATTTATGACCATCATGGTTCAGCAGGGTTGAGACCAAAGAGGAGTCAGTACCACTGCCCTCCCCTGAAAATTTCTCACCTCTGTGATACCAAGGCCCCACAGGGATTACTGTTCTTAGGTCTCAGCCAACCAGAGATAGCATCTCGTATATAATTTATGACCCTCAGCCAACCAGAGATAGCATCTCTTATATAATTTATGACCCTCAGGGCCCAGCAGGGAGAACAAAGGGGAAATCAGTCCCACTGCTCTCCCCATAACATTTCTCACCTCCATGTCATTTATAGCACACATGGCTCATCAGGGGAAAGCACTTCTTCTTCTTCGTTCTTAATTATTAGTGTTGAAGGGGATCGAGATTTATCTGCCAGTGGGTTTGAACTCGAGACTTTGTTCGAATTTATCAACGATGAGCTTTTTGCCGACTCAACCACGCCTCCAACACAATTAAGCGTTACGTGTCAACTGGTTATGCGCCATTGAGGCCATTGACTCCGATTTCAGCCTGCTTTTCTTTTTGGATTTGCTTCCATAGCCTTTGTCCAACCAAGAACAAACTACAAGGCGGGAAAGCACTAATCCTAGTTATTATTCTAAACCATCTCACTTATAATGTTTCTAGCTTGATTTGTTTCTTTCTAAACAGTGGATTTAAAAAAAAAAATAATAATAATGTGGTTATTTGTTGTTTTGGCTGGTATGATCTAGATTCTACTACTAGGCTACATAAACTTAGTAGACCAATTAGGGCCTACTAGATATGCATTTAATTTTAATTAAACTCGGTCCAGTATCAGATACATATTACTGTAAAAAGACACAAGGTAGGTAGGCCTTAGTAATTTATTAAAGCCTTCTACTTCAATAATATCAACTACATGCGTGTATAAACTTTTAAAAATAATTTAAGTAGCAGATTCTAGATCTATGGAGATGAGAAATTTTAGGGAAAGAGCAGTGGAATTAATTCCTGTCTCATCTGCTCCCTGCTAGGCCAAGTAGGTCATAAATGACATAAAATGAATCCTCTGCTTCTCTGTTATCAAAGAAAATCAGTTTTGTGGGGGTGGGGTGGTGATTGGTTCCTAATACCCTTCAGCTCTTAGTGCCCTGCTTTACCCTAAATATAAATAATAAAGTCAAATATAATAATTTGTTTGATGTTTTTGGCTTGCAGCGGATTTGCGACCATTAATAAGATCTGGATCTAGCTAGCTGCTAGGCCAAGTAATAAAAAAAATCTAGTTTACAAAAATAGTAAAAATGATTACAAAAATAGTACAAGTGACTAGATCAGGGTTTATACCCTATTTTGAAAATGAAACCAGACCTTTGTAACTACACTATTATTAGTGCTTATAGCTGAGAAAAATGTCATACCACAGTGTAGACCCGTCCAGACTTTTTAAAGTCTGAAATTCACTTTTCTAAATTCAAGACTTTTTCCAGACTGCATACAAACCCTGTTAAGCAATGTTTAGTAGCAGAAATATTTATCTGAAACACTTAAAAATAACTTTTTATACAAAATGATTAGTAAAGCAGTATTTAACACGCAATTAAAATAAATCTATCCAAATTATAAACGTTCTGTATTA
>NW_026732268.1:110000-152500 GCF_028476545.2 Physella acuta
AGATCCCATTTTTGCACAGAAAAAACAATCTATTGTTTGTCATCTGTGTATGCAACCTGGCCATAAAGCTATCCAGTGTCATGCTGCCAAGCCATTGGGTATCACCGTAAGTTGTAACCCTTCTCCACTTGTCTCTGGTCCATTCATCAAGTCTTCAATCAATTTGACTGGTTGCTGGCCATGGTTCTACTACAGATTTCTTGTTTTCATTGATCAGCAATTAGATCATGTTATAAACCAGCTACATATGACTGACAAATCAGCTCCATTTGACTGATGCACCAGGTATATTTAGTCAAATATGACTTAGAAACTATCTATTATTTCATTGACAGTCATTAGAGGATGTGAGCAACCAGGCCCAGTTTCAAGCAACACAACAACTTCTGCAGCACCAGCAGCACATTTTACAAGGACTACAGCAGAGAGAGAGAAGACCCTTAGACCAGATCACATGTTTCAAAGTAATTTCACATTTTAATCGGGTTCAAGTGTGTCAAGAAACAGCTCTAACACAAAAAAGGTTTCGTCCAAATAAATACAAATTCGAGGAAGTTTGCGTTAGATTTCAAACAGAATTAACTGTTTCTAATGCCCACAAAAAGTAGATTTTTAACAGATTTAACTATTTAAAATGCCCACAAAAAATAGATTTGAAACACATTCAACTATTTAAAATGCCCACAAAAAATAGATTTGAAATAGATTCAACTATTTATAATGCCCACAAAAAATAGATTTGAAATAGATTCAACTATTTATAATACCCGCAAAAAGTTTGAATTTAAGAATCACATCCTCCCTCTCATGTCCACTTTGGAAAGTGTCCTCTGCCCCCCCCCCCCCCCCCCCCCCCCCCATGTAGACAGGTAGGTTGTGTGAAGAATATAAACTTTCATGTTTTTAAAGTATACATAATTTACATCACATGATGAACACTTCATTTTTAAATGAAAAATTGCAAGTATTATATTCTGTAAAAGTTGAAACGTTAGGAGGTTTCATTCCCCCCCCCCCCCCCCATTTTGAGTTTTTTACTTTTAAGCTAACCACAAATGCCATGATTTAAAATATAGATAATACATTACATGATTATAAATATAGATCATAGATGCCATCATTATTAATAATATAGATAGCAGATGCCATTATTATATAGATAACAGATGCTAGATAACAGATACCATGATAGAATTACCTTCTGACCTAAGATAAAAATCTTGGACATTGAAATGTAGACATCAGATATTTTGTGTTTGTTTGAACATAGAAGTATTTTGATTCAATATGAGGACATGATATGTTTTTCATTGAAATGTTTCTTGACCTAATCCCAAATTATATTAGTTCACATGTTCAACACTTGGTTCACATGTTCCACACTTGGTTCACATGTTCAACACTTTATTCACATGTTCAACACTTTGTTCATGTGCCTAACACTTTGTTCACATGTTCAACACTTTGTTCACATGTTCAACATTTTGTTCACATGTTCAACACTTTGTTCACATGTTCAACACTTTATTCACATGTTCAACACTTTGTTCACATGTTCAACATTTTGTCCACATGTTCAACACTTTGTTCACATGTTCAACACTTTATTCACATGTTCAACACTTTATTCACATGTTCAACACTTTGTTCACATGTTCAACACTTTGTTCACATGTTCAACACTTTGTTCACATGTTCAACATTTTGTTCACATGTTCAACACTTTGTTCACATGTTCAACACTTTGTTCACATGTTCAACACTTTGTTCATGTGCCTAACACTTTGTTCACATGTTCAACACTTTGTTCACATGTTCAACACTTTATTCACATGTTCAACACTTTGTTCATGTGCCTAACACTTTGTTCACATGTTCAACACTTTATTCACATGTTCAACATTTTGTTCACATGTTCAACACTTTGTTCACATGTTCAACACTTTATTCACATGTTCAACACTTTGTTCACATGTTCAACACTTTGTTCACATGTTCAACACTTTATTCACATGTTCAACACTTTATTCACATGTTCAACACTTTGTTCATGTGCCTAACACTTTGTTCACATGTTCACACTTTGTTCACATGTTCAACATTTT
Source organism: Physella acuta (assembly GCF_028476545.2). NCBI lineage: Eukaryota > Metazoa > Mollusca > Gastropoda > Physidae > Physella > Physella acuta. The sequence continues at coordinate 112,106 of NW_026732268.1, forward strand.
GTTCACATGTTCAACACTTTGTTCACATGTTCAACACTTTATTCACATGTTCAACACTTTGTTCATGTGCCTAACACTTTGTTCACATGTTCAACACTTGGTTCACATGTTCATCACTTTATTCACATGTTCAACACTTTGTTCATGTGCCTAAAACTTTGTTCATATAGTCAACACTTTGTTCATGTGCTCAACACTTTGTTCATGTTTTTAACACTTTGAAACGCAAAACCTGGTAATCAAACTGCCAAAACAAAAGTGGAGGCCAAAGAAATTTAAAAAAAAAACATGAGCAACTTGCTTTCATTAGATTTGCTAGTACATTGATAAGTAAGGCTGGTACATTGATAAGTAAGGCTGGTACATTGATAAGTCAGGCTGGTACATTGATAAGTCAGGCTGGTACATTGATAAGTCAGGCTGGTACATTGATAAGTCAGGCTGGTACATTGATTTTTTTTTACTGGTACATCAATACAATTCTAATTTGATTTTTTAAGCATTAATTTATGTATATTCGAATTAGATTAATGTCTTTTGATGCATGCAAAAAGAAAAACAATTTTCAAGCTGCTCGTTTTTGTGTCAGAGGCAGTTACTGTGTTGACTATTATATATAATTTATGTGCATAGTACAGTCTATAGTTGACTGATATTTTAATGTGTATGCTATAGTTTTTCACTCAAGGAAATCGCATATTTTTGTTTTCAGTGTGGAGAAAAGGGTCACTTTGCCAACAGATGTCCAAAAGGTCATCTAGCTTTTTTGTCAGCTGCAAATTATGCAATAAATCAAAGCCCAGGAACTGCTGTGTGATTCTACTTCTGTTGAGAACAAGGAACATTAGCATATTGTTGTCTAGAGAACAAGGAACATTAGCATATTGTTGTCTAGAGAACAAATGTTAAACTTGTATCTGCAGACTAAACATTTGATCAAGTTGGGCAAGAAATAAAAATGTTATTGTTTCCAATGTCAATTGTGTAACTAAAATAATGTATCTAAACTATGTAATATTTTTGTTTACAGTCTGATTTAGTGTTGACTTCATTAGGTTTGAAGCATAACCAAGTAATTTTAAAGCATGGTCCCACAAATACATGTGGTCAACTGTTTTTCTATCCTAATCAATATTTTGTTTTGTAGATATATATTCTGTTATACTCGCTGTTATAAGTTTTGTTATATGATTGAGATACAGTTCCTTTTTTGACTTGGGAGACAATGGATACACCTAGAGAAGTGAAATGTTCAGGGTGCTAATGAGGGTATTAGATAAAGATATCACTGGTTGCCCATACTGCATAATCCCTTTCTTTAATCCCTGTCTTTAATCCCTTTCTTTAATCCCTGTCTTGTCCTTTGTTGGTCTAAAGTTGCTGCCAACTTGGCTGGAGAAGCTACCACAAGTAAACCACTCCTGTTTGATTTTTGAGTTTTCTCTCCTAGAGTTGTTGGGGTCCTTTGTTAGAGCCTTATCTTTTTTTCTAAATATCTTTTTTTGTTTTTGGTTTACCTCTAGTTTTTTTAATGAGAAAATCCTTTCTCCTATAAAATCTTTAGAAAAATGTGTGTTCAGTTTATTGAATTTTTTATTCCCTTGATTCATTATAGAGTAGAAAAGGATAAAAAAATAAAATAATTATGACAAATATAAAAAACTTTAAAACAACAAGCTTTAAAATGCACAGAAAAAATAAAATAAAAGCAATGGTCGCTCGTGAGATCTCTTACCTATTTTAGTGACAAATGTTTTGCTAAAGTTTGTTTTATTTTCTCATTGTCAGTGCATTTAAAAGCTTGCTATTATAATTGCTTATTTTCCACTTAGTCATTTATTAGATATGAAGTTAACACTTCATAGGCCACAACTAAAAATAATTCTGTTAAAACCCAACCAGTAGCTTTTGATCTCCAAAAGAGAGTTCTATACCCTTACTTAGTTTGTTGTTGACACTGATGCTTAAAATCAGCCAACCGTGAAAACAGTTCACTGTTCTAAACTGACTGATCAAGTATTCGCTTGATATTTGTTATAAATTTAGAATTTTACAAATTAAATTTGAATTACTTATTGTCTATTTAATTAAATAAAAATTAATATATTGCATTGTCATCATTATCAAAGATGAAGGTATCTGGAAAGTTATGGTTAGGTCAATAAAAATCACTGGATTGGAAGTTGGTCAAAATAATAACCCTAACCCATTGGAAGTTGGTCAAAATAATGTACACAATTACCACATCCTACAAACAGACATTGCAAACTAAATAAAAAAGTTGTAAAAAAAAATTTTTTATACAACCAGGTATCTGATTGTTGCCCTAGAACTGAACTTCTTGGTTTGTCCTGTGTTCTGTATTTATTTCTGTTTATAAGGTGTGTGAGAACGTGTATGATCGCTTCAGTTCAGTCCAGTTCTTCTAAAAGAGCAGCATAGGTTGTAGGTTAGTTCTTTGTACTTTTCTATAGCTACTTTGTTAGTATTTAGAATAGCTTGTGTTTGTGTGGATCGGATTAAACTTTTAGTGTTCAGCGAGCCTTTGTTTTATTTAGTCTGGTGTTTTGTAACCCATGTGTGGTTGCTCATCTTATATAATGTGCGACAAACTGGATCACATGTAAAGGAGCATCAGAATTTTCACAACATGTAAATTATAATAAAGACAATTAACCTTCATTAAAAATTTATATATAAATATAAAATAAAGTAAAATATAACAAACATAATAACCAGAGGTTAAATAAATAAATAAGGTTAGGAAGTTAAGATACAGGTTCTAACTTCAGATAAAAAAAACTTCATCTTTTTGCCCCTTGCATGTTTTCCTCTGCATGTTTGTGGGTTTGTTTATCCTTTATGAATCTATTACTAAACCTTTCATTCTATTATCCTATATTTTGGAGAGTCTCTGCAAAATATAAACAAATTTCAAGGGTTCATGATGGTCTCATAATAAAAATAAGGAATGTATTATTGAATTTTTAATCATCTAGAGGAATAAACCGGTGAACGAAAAAAGTCACAGGAAAAGAAACCAGAAAAAAGTCACAAAGGAAAATTTTTATTGGAAGCAAGTCGTGGTGACTTGCTTCCATGGAAATCTTATTTTTTCTATAAATGTTTTGATTTGAGAATTTAAAAATTGTTGGTGTTTATTAATGTGGTTGGTGGTTTTTTTATAGTATATGTATAAACTTTAAAAGCATTAGGGTTTATAACAATAATAATAATAAAGTTAATTCACACAGCAACCTCATCTTTTGTTACGTATTTAGTCAAATACGCGGTTGAAAAATTAATTATATAAGTGTTAATTAAACATTGTGTTTTGCATGTTTTTTTGCCATAGGCCTTTCCTTGGTTCGCTTCTCCTCAGTCAGCCTTGTCTGTCCATATTGTGTGTTGTTGACATTTTGCGTCGATGACATCCTTTGCACAGTGTCAGATTTCTTTTTTTGTCCTATGCTTTGTTATGTAATGAACATGATAAATGAGAGCAGTACAGGTGGTTGAACTACTGTTGGGATGAGTTGAGGACAGCAAGTCACATCAATAAACTACTTCTTTATACCATGTGGCTCTAATTTAAAATTAGTAATTTTTAAAAATGCACTAAATATTTTAAACAAGCTTTTACGTAATAATGCACTAAAACAGTAGAAAATAAATTTTCATTAAATAAATAATAATCCACTACTATTTAAATAACTATAAACTATAAAGATATTCATCTTTAAGATATCGCGAGCTGCGGGGGAATTTTTATACCAGTGTCCGATAATTGAATATTCTTTTATAAAGGTATGTTAGGTTACTGGTAGTTAACTAAATACACACATAGCGGCTAATGCCAATGCTAACCTTGTCCCTAACCCCAACCCTAGTCCTGCCATATGCCTAACCCTAACAGTGGCGGAACTAGAAAAAAAGGGCCACCCCGCAAAAAAATGTTTTGGCCCCCCCTCCCCCCCATATAGATTTATATATATATATATATACACATATATATATATATATATGTGTATATATATATGTATATGAATATATATATGTATATATATGTATATGAATATATATATATGTATATATATATATATGTATATATATATATATATATATATATATATATATATATATATATATATACAAACACAGAATACAAACATTGGATACTCATTTCTGGCCAGATCGGGTTTTGAAAAAAATTCTTTTTTTTTTAAAATTTAAACAACTTGCAAAGTGAAGAAATTGCTTTTTAATTTGTTTAGTACAAATATATTATATATATATAAGGAGCTTAGGAGCGCCCCTATTAAACTTTTTAAATAAGGGAAATAAGTCATGGAAGTGTTTTGAACGCTTGCCTATCTATCACACTACAGCTCAGACATATATTTTTTTTTACACAACAGCATGTGTTAGCTACTGTATAACATCACTATTGCAGTAGATATGTTTGTTATTTAGAAAAACTTTTTTTAAAGTCAAGTCAACAATGCAAGAAAATTATTTTTTTAACTATGAAAAATTTGGTGAACGGAAAAAAAGTCACAGGAAAAAAAACAGAAAAAAAGTCAGTTTTGGCTAGGAAAAAAAGTCACAGTGGAAACATTTTATAGGAAAAAAAGTCACAAAAATCTTTTTAGAAATATTTTTATTTATTTGTTAAGAATTGTAAAATTTTGTATGTTTATTGTTGTGGGTTGTATTTTTCGATAGCATAAATTATTTATAGACGTTAAAAGCATTATGGTTTTTAACAATTGTAAGTAAAAATACTCTAAGATAATTTACAGAACAATCTCAACTTTTGTTATGTCTTTAGTTAAATACGCGGTAGAAAAGTTAATTATAAAAGAAATTTAGGCAAATTTTGCTGTAAACTATTCTCTGGTCGGCCTCTCCTCAGTAGGCATTGTCCGAACATATTTTGTGTTGTTGACGTTATGCGTCAATGACAGCCTTTGAACCTTGTCGACCTTCTGTTTTGATCGTAAGTTTTGTTATGTAATGAGCGTGATAAATGTGGGCAATAAAGGTGGTTGAACTAAACATAACTATTGTTGCCATGAGTTGAGGGCAGCAAGTCAGATGAACTTACCATTTCACTGTAATTTAATGTTGGTATTTAAGAAAAAAAAAACACGATGAAAAACTTGGACTTTGGAGCATTCTATTAAATGCTACTAATCTTAAGTTTAACATAATTACAATCACACACTTCATACTAAATATTTTTAGATGAATTATAAAAATTACTATGCATATACAGCCTACACACATTACATTTACTTAATCCTAAGTTAATTTGTACGCTCAAAATATTTAATACATAAAAGTATTAACGAATATCATGCAAATATATATTTGTGACTTTTTTCCTGCGACTTTTTTTCTGTTTTTTTTTCCTGTGTTTTTTTTCCTGCGACTCTTTTTTCTACAATCAAAAATTTACTATAGTCGGCTATGGGCCCCTAAAGGGCGTGCCCCCCCCCCCCCCCCCCCAACACACTTATTTTATGGAAGAGTCTACAATCGGACATCGGTATCTAAAATCATCCTATTTCTTTTATTTATATATAACACATATGGTTACCAACCAAGGGGGGATAACAAATAAAGTTTTAATTCATTGAGTTGCGGCCCCTATGGGGCCTTAGCCCTGTTGATGTAGTTGTGTTGCATGCTCTTGTGAGCGATTTTACCTGTGTCCCATGTCATGGGACATGGGACTATGGAGTTTTCGTGCCTAGCCGTGTCAGTCACACGCAAGGCTGCTGTCTGTGGACACGGTGACCAAGATATAGACCTAATGAAGGTAGTGTGGTTATATAAATTATGTTTGTTAAAATACTTATTTGTGTATTCCTGCTAGTGCTGTATGTGCACACTAGTTAGGTTGAGTATTTATTTAAGTGGATATTGTTGTACTACTTATTGGCAGTGTTTCTTCCAGACTTTTTTCTCCGGGGGGGCACTTGAAATCTTCGGGGGGGCGGTAAACTTTCTTCGGGGGGGCGGTCACTGTTAAAAGTATATATTTTCTATATAAATTATATAAATTTCATTTCGTTCGGGGGGGGGGGGGGGGGGGCGGTAAAAAATTTTCGGGGGGGGGGGGGGGGCTTCGCCCCCCCGAAGAGATGCCTGGAAGAAACTCTGCTTATTGATACTTGTTGGCAGTACTGTGTACTGGCCGCAACATATTGTATTGTACCCGTGTATGTTGTACACGTGGTGTTATCATGAATATAACTTTTTCTTTACATTTGTTTTAGAGCTACAGTCTTCTCTGTTTTCTTTTTGGTTTTTCGTTTGGTATTCATCTGTAATCGTCGTACAACTGTGTTCTGTATCTCCGTCATGGCTCGACGTAGTGAATAAAGCGAGTACTTGACAACAACTGTCGGTGTCATTGTGTCCTAAATCTCAGGGTCAGCCCGTCTTAACCACAACATGTCAGTGGGTAAAAGCATCCCCACTGAGTGAGGGTTACATAGAAATTCATATGCGTTTTTTGAGGAAAAATAGGAGAATGAATAGGAAATGAATTTCATCGATCTGTCGGAAAAGGGTATTCAAGTTATAGCCGTAAATTCCGGTTATGGGAAATGGCTGAAAAGTTGATACAGAACTACATATTTGAAGTCAATGGCCTAGCCAGGATCATCTCAAGGTGGGAGGTTCAAATTTTATATATAATATATATATGTTACGGTCAAAGCCCGAAGTGCGACCAAAGCACGCATTGGCCGGCTCTCTTGGCCAAAGCCCGAAGAGCTTAGCACTGAGAGCGTATTTCGTACATTGGCCGGTCATTGCACGCAATGGCCGGTATGTCCTGGCCAATGTCCTATCTAGACTAAATTGTGATTGTGTTTTCATTATTCTATTTTGACAGAGTTCAGACAAGATTTTGGTAAAATATCGATGTTTTAAGAAAAATTGAACTGCAATTTTGAGGGGGGCTGTAGGCTGAGGTGTGACGTCATTTTAGGGATGGGAGTCTGGCTTTTTCTGACGACGTGTGACGGAGGGTGTAATAGATTGTATTTTTAATAATGATACACTGGACGATAAAGCCATGTTGATTGTATCTAGTCTTTATTCAGCTACCCGAAAGACACATGACATACAAGGGACATCACTCAAAACAACATTATAAATATAAGACTAATACAAGAAGAGTGAGCTCCCTTGACTTCACAATTCTCAATATATTACATCCCTTTACCCTTAGTAAACAACAACACAGCTCTCAATAGAACAAATGATAGTATCCTAAAATCACCAAATATATTGTAACATGAACATTATATGATTTGAATCATTTGGTAGATTACATCCTTACAAACAAATGCAAAATATGCTACAACATAATTAAAATACAAATCAATGATGTCAAAGTCCTCTTGACCTTTAAAATCATAGGTCTAACTTATCTGGGACTTTGATTGTCCTGTTTGACCTTCTCAGTGACTTTTGATACTCAAGATTCTGACCATCTGGACTCTCTAGCTCAGGAAGTCTAGGATCTAAATAATTAATTCCAGAATTTACATTTTCTGACTCTAGAGTACTTGGTTCACTCATATCAACAGAACTTGGTTGTGGAACAAACTGAGTTGGTGTGAACTGGTCAGATTTGGTGGGATTGACAGATTCACACTTATTATCTGCACAAGTTATTTTTAACTGGTCTGCATGTCTACGGACAATAAGTCCATCATTTGTTTTTACTTTATAAGACACAGGTCCTGTACATTGAACAATTTGACCTGGCATCCATTTTTCCCCTCTCCCATAATTTCTCAGATACACATTATCATTAACTCCAAATTCTCTCTCAATGGATGTTTTGTCATGATTTACTTTTTGTGTATGTTGATGTTGGGAAACAGACCTTTGAACAGTTGGATGTAGTAGGTCAAGGTGAGTTTTAATTTTCCTACCAGCCCGGGGGACAAACTTTCACCCTCACACTTTCGATTTGCACCCGCCCCACCTCCACCCTGGTCGGGATTTGGCGAATTCGCTCTTAAACGACTATTTAACACTAGAATTAATCACATAATTAAGTGGAATTATCATTTTTCTCTATATATTGTGCTATTTTTTGCCTTGGTTTCCCCCCCCCCCTAAATGGTGTCACCCGGTGCGGTCCGCACCCCCTGCCCTCGCTTCGCCACTGCCTATACTCCGTATACGATGAAGTACTGAGGTGTAAATCGACGAAAACTGTCAAAATTTAATGTGATTTTTTTTATTTTCGTGCACTATTACAATACTTTCTCTATACTCTGTATGCGAGAAAGTGAAAAGGGCAATAACTCATGGAAGTAGTGTGAACCTTTCCCTTTACAGGTCATGTAGATTAAAACAAAAAAGAACAGTGCGTGCATCAGGGGCGGAACTACAGTGCCGCCAGACCCCGCAATGCGGGGGGGGGGGGCACGCCATTTAGGGGCCCACGGCCGACCCTAATAATTTTTATTATAGTTTTTAAAAATCTAATTTTCTTGCAATTTTTTACTTAATGTTTGTTTTGTAAAACGGTTACCATAGCTGCGGCTTGATTAACTTTATTCTATAGACACCATCCCCACTTGTATATTCTTTTTCCCTTTAAACCACTGTGAAAGCCAAGTCCTCTCTCTATCCTACAATTTAACTTAACAAAGATAAGCAAACGTTCAAACCACTTCCATGACTTATTTCCCTTTTTTAAATAGTCAAATTGGGATGCTCATAAGCTCCTTTTAATAGATTTGTACTAAACGAATCAAAAAGCAATTACTTCTCTTACTAAATATTTTTTCATAAAGTACTTACTAAAGAATGACATTGTATAACAAGAAAATGTATTTAAAATTAATAATATAAATACAAAAAAATATATAAATAATCATAAAAACTAATGCCATTACACCAGGGGTCGGCAACCTGCGGTTCGCGAGCCGCATGCGGCTCTTTTGATGCCAAGATGCGGCTCTTCAGCTCCATGCACAAATATTTATAATTTTTTTATTTTCGAAAATTAAAAATACTGTTCTACATCATTCGGTGATGAATGATATAATAATAAATATAAACAATAAACACTCGCTATTATATTAGAATATTTATTTACTCCCTATTTCAATGTTATTTCTATTATATATATATATATATATATATATATATATATATATATATATATATATATATATATATATATATATATATATATTATCCTAATAAAATATCATAATATTGAAATAAAAAATGTGTGTGGCTCTTTAAAACTGGGAAATTTTGTAAATTGCAACTTTTGGCTCTTCCGTCTCAAAAGGTTGCCGACCCCTGACTTACACACATGACATTATGTATGTAATAGATTGAGATAATTGTATTGGTATTATATTTATATTGTTATCTTGAGTGATGTCCCTTACATGTGTCTCTCGTCACTTCCGTCTTGCCGGTTAACAATTAAAGCTGTTTACATACTCATGGCTTCTGTCTCCGTTGTATTCATAATCTACCTCAACTGGCGACGAGGATAAACATCTACTAGAAAGAGCACCTAATTACGCAAAAAAAGAGGTTTGCTAGAGCTTATTAGCTAATTATTTCTAGAATTATGGCGCTGTATGGCCAAATAAAAGAATTTGATGCGAATGATGAAATCATTCAAGATTACCTAGAGAGGTTAAGCTTTTACCTAGAAGCTAACGACGTGACGATAGAAGCCAAAAAGAGAGCTGTTTTGTTAACAGTCATAGGGCCTCAACAATTCAGGCTACTAAAGGACTTATGCGCACCAGCTAGTCCAGATACCAAGAGCTTTAACGAGCTGAGCAAATTGCTAACAGACCACCATGCGCCTACCCCATCAAAGTTTCTATGTCGAGCTAGATTTGACGGTAGAACTCGTCAACCAAACGAGTCAATATCAGAATATGTTGCTGCCTTACGTCATTTAAGTGAATTTTGTGAATTCGGAGACACGCTGTCTGACAGATTATGTGAAAAGTTTGTGACAGGTGTAAACAGCCCCGATATTCAAAGAAAGTTGCTGCTCGAGTCAGATCTAACATTAGAAAAAGCAATACAACTTGCAACTTCAATCCAGCAGTCATCAGATGCGGCGAAATCTCTAACGCCTTCAGGGATCCATGCAATAAACAGCAGGTTAGTCAATAAACATCAACCCCATCAGAGCATTCCAACTTATGCTAAACAGCCTGCTCGTTCAAATCCTAGATCTAAATCTAGTAATAATTATCAAAAATGTCATCGATGCAAAGGTCCCCATGCATCTCATCGGTGCAAGTTCAAGTCTGCAACTTGTTATAAGTGCAGTAAGCAAGGTCACATTGCCAAGGCCTGCTTTGCAAAGTCTTCGTCTGTTGCTAAATCTAGCCAGTCAAGACAGTACCGCAACCAAAAGCAGCACTATGTTAACTCTCACCAAGACTACCTAACCCAACCAATGAACCACTCTACCTGTGAAAATGCTCAAACTGATTCGCAGCCGGATTTCAACCTGTTCTCTGTTAAATCAATAAGTCATGCTCCCATCAATGTACAAGTTAATATCAACGGTAAGAGCATCAGCTTCCAACTTGACACTGGAGCATCTCTAACAGTCATAACAAAGAAAGATTTTGACGCTGTCATAGGAGGATCAGTGCCTCTACAGCCATGTCACAAGTGTCTAACAACATACACTGGTGACAATGTTCCGGTAATAGGAGAGTGTATGGTTCATGTAAGTTATAATGGTCAAAGTGTTAAACTTCCTCTTCTTGTGGTTGAAGGAAATGGACCGCCATTACTAGGTAGGAACTGGTTAAGTGATCTTAAGTTAAATTGGGAGAGTATTTGTTCATTGAAGAATGTAAAAGAATCTAGTCTTACTTCACTAGATAAAGTTATATCTGAAAATAAAAGTGTTTTTGGTAATCATGGATTACTAAATGATAGAACAGTGAAGTTAAGCATTAAAGACACAAATCCAAGATACTGCAAAGCTAGAGTTCCACCTTATGCAATGAGGAATAAAATTGAAAATGAGCTAAGTAGATTGGAATCTAATGGCATTATAAAGAAGGTAGACTATTCCGATTGGGCGACACCCATTGTGCCAGTGTTAAAGAAGGATGGTTCTATAAGAATTTGTGGAGATTATAAAACTACACTGAATAAGCAAATAGAGCTAAATAGGTACCCTATACCTAACATTGAGGAAATTTCTTTGAATTTGGCAGGAGGAGACAAATTCACTGAATTAGACTTTAGTCATGCTTACACTCAACTAGAACTGCATCCAGATTCAAAAGTCTATACGACAATAAACACACATAAAGGACTCTACCAATATGAAAGGCTATGTTTTGGCATATCATCCAGCCCTGGAATTTTCCAAGCTGTCATGGACAGTATTTTTAAGGACATTCCAAATGTTTGTGTGTACTTTGACAATGTGTACATAACTGGTAAGAATGACACTGAACATCTTAAAACACTTGATAAAGTATTAAAAATTGTTGGTGAAAAAGGTTTAAAGATAAACAAAGATAAATGTCAATTCATGTTGACAGAATTTAGTTTTCTTGGTTATATATTAAGCAAGCAAGGTATCAGACCTCATCCTGAGAAAACAAAAGCCATTAAGGAAGCACCCAAACCTGAAAATACCCAACAACTAAGAGCTTTTTTGGGCTTGATAAATTACTATGCAAAGTTCATAGGAAATCTGTCTGGTAAACTATCACCACTGTACAAGCTGCTACAGAAAAATGCAACTTGGCACTGGGGTAAACAACAAGAAGCTGCTTTTAATACAGCAAAAGAGGCTTTGTCTGCTGACACCTTACTAACTCACTATGACCCAGGGAAAAGACTTGTATTGACATGTGATGCTTCACCAGATGGTGTAGGAGCAGTCTTGTCCCATATGGATGAGAAGGGTGACAGACCCATTGCTTTTGCCAGTAGATCTTTGAACCAGGCTGAGAAAAATTATTCTCAGTTAGATAGGGAAGGCTTAGGCATCATTTTTGGTGTTAAGAAATTTCATAAGTTTCTGTTTGGTAGGAAGTTCACCATCTTTACAGATCATAAACCATTGCTAGGTTTATTGGGAGAAAACAAAACCCTACCTGAGCATGCCTCACCAAGAATTCAAAGATGGGCTATCACACTAACTGCATACAATTATGAATTGAAATACAAACCTGGATCTGAGAATAGTGCAGATAGTCTTAGTAGATTACCTTTAAAAAACCAAAGCCTGAGCTATGTACCAGAAGATGTTTTTGTTCTCTTCACTATCATGGATAACTCCAATATAAATGTGAATGATATTAAAAGAGAAACACAAAAAGATGAGTGCTTAATAAAAGTATATGAGTACTGTAAGAATGGTTGGCCTGAAGAGTCTGTGAATGAGGACTTAAAGCCATATTAAATAAGAAATAAAAACCTTTGTGAAGATAATATAAAAGATGGAGAAGATACAGTCCATTATCAGTCAGAGTTGCCTAAACAAAGTATTTGTAACTTAATAAATGATTATGGTGATATGGCAATTTCAAATGCTTTAAGTAAGAAGGAATGTGATCATAAAACAACTTTGCTAACATCATTAGCACTTACAGAAACTAAAAGGGTAACATCAAAAGAAAAGAAAAAGATTTTTGCCATTTAATACACCCACTTCAAATACTGGATCACAGTTGCAAAGTGATATGGTCCAGAATATTACTCATAAACAGTATTTTTGGTTACCAGGAAAGCACTATCAGATTACCTGAGAAAATTGATCAATCAAAGAAATCTATGTCAGTCAAGGATCTGAATAACGGCATAATACTTCCAGATGCCAATTCAAAAATAGTTCCATTAAATCATGACAACTCATGCATTGAAAGAGAATTTGGTATTGATGAGAATGTGTATCTAAGAAATTATGGGAGAAAGGAAAAATGGATACCAGGTCAAATTGTTCAAGGTACAGGACCTGTGTCTTATAAAGTTAAAAATAACTTGTGCAGATAATAAGTGTGAATCTATCAATCCCACCAAGTCTGATCAGTTCACACCAACTCAGTTGTTTCACAACCAAGCTCTGTTGATATGAGTGAACCAAGTTGTCTGGAGTCAGAAAATGTAAATTCTGGAGTTAATGAGTTAAATCCTAGACCTCCTGAGATAGAGAATCCAAATGGTCAGAATCTTGAGTCACCAAATCAAAAGCCACTGAGAAGGTCAAGCAGGACAATCAAAGTCCCAAATAAGTTAGACCTATGATTCTAAAGGTCAAAAGGACTTTGACATTATTGTTTTGTATTTTGATTATGTTGTAGCATATTGTGCATTGTTTGTAAGGATGTAATCTACCATAGTGTTCATGTTACAATATAATTGGTGATTTTAGGATACTATCAATTGTTCTATTGAGAGAGGTGTTATTGTGTTCTAAGGGTAAAGGGATGTAATAGATTGAGATAATTGTATTGGTATTATATTTATATTGTTATCTTGAGTGATGTCCCTTACATGTGTATCTCGTCACTTCCGTCTTCCGTCTTGCCGGTTAACAATAAAAGCTGTTTACATATTAATGGCTTCTGTCTCCGTTGTGTAATTCTTAATCTACCTCAATGTAGTAATTTGTTTTAATTGAAATTTTTTTTTTTTCAAAACCCCAACAGGCCAGCAATGTTCGTATTTTGTGTGTGTAAATATATATATATATATATATATATATATATATATATATATATATATATATATATATATATGGGGGGGCCTAAAAAATTTTTTTTGCGGGGTGGCCCTTTTTTTCTAGTTCCGCCACTGGCGTGCATGTATGTTAGCTACTGTAGAACAAACACTGCTATAGTGCAGCTATAGAAGACCTGTTTGTTTTTTACAAAACCACTGTCAAGGTGCACGAAAAACATTATTAGACCGCCCCCTCCCCGCTAGTCATATAGGCCTACTTACTTGGATGCAAAAAATTAAACCTAGATTCAGGGGAAGCCACTCTATTTCACAAATGGCTGCTGTTTATAATAGTATAAATAGCAAATCTTGCTCACAAACACTGCTGTTTAAAGTTAACATCTGGCCTATAGGATAGGGGCCTATAGTAAATAGTGTTATAGAATCTATAATATATTCAGCCATTGATTTAGGTTTATTATTCATTTATCTATAATATTTGACACAAATATATCACAATATTAGTATTTAGGGCAGGGTAATCTATCGTTTTAGGTACGTAAAATCGCCCGCGACTAGTAATGTGAAAAACAGGTGACTCCTCACATTTTAATAATTATTTCACATTTTGATGATTTTGAGGAGGATTTATGTTTTGAAAAATACAAAAATGTTTCCTTGTTTCATAATTTATGTACCTTTTTTTAAACAATTGAATTAAAACTTTTCAGTAATAAATGACAACCAGCGATGTTTCCAACAGATGCAACCATGCTCATTTACTATAGCAGCCATCTTGTTAAAGTTTTATTTTTATAGACTTATAGCGCGAGATTCAGGCGGAAGTCACTCTATTTTACAAATGGCTGCTGTTTATATAGCAAATCTTGCTTGCAGACACTGCTGTTTAAAGTTAATTTCTGGCCTATATTGATATATTTAGCCATTGATTTAGGTTTATTATTCATTTATCTATAATATTTGACACAAACATATCACAATATACTTATATTACAGCCTTGACAATGAGGTAACGTTTTCGTACATTAATAGCCGCGGGCGATTTTACGTACCCTAAACGATAGATTACCGTATTTAGATCTAGATCTATAATTAAAGCCTTGACAATGAGGTAACTTTTTCATACATTACTAATTTTTTGAAAATTGCCCTGGATTTTTCTTTTTTATTGTCAATACAAATGCATGCAATGTAAGTCCACTTACTTAGCTTTTTGCTTATTTTTATTGATTTAAATTTTACCATTATTGTGAGAAGACACATAATTTTAATTGTATTAGGATAAAAACATCCTAAGATCTGTTAAACTTCAATAAATAAAATGGTACAAATGAGGTTGGTTTGTATTGGTGTTGAGATTATCCAGAAAATAACCAGTGACTTGTCTGCACCACTGGAGTTACAGATGAATGGAGAATGTAATTTAGGATTTACACTTTCCCTAAACATATCAAACAACACCAATAACCACATTGCTAGTGTGTCTATTATGCCAATGATGTGACATGCAGCAGATTGAAAGCCCCAAATCCATGTAAGCATTGATGGGCTCTTGACACAAATTTACAATAGTCTAAGTAACACTTTATGCTCATTCATTAACCTTTCTCAAAAAAGGTTTGCTATTTGGGATTAATAGAATCCATGGTTTGATTCTTGGATGCAGAGAAGAATTTAGGCCGCATTTGTGCACAAGGCCGCCTTTGCAGGGTTCGCTCCGCGTTACGCTTAATCTTTACCCTAGGTGGCACGCGATCTAAAAAAAAACATATCAGGACTGCCCGATATTTTGTTTTTCGTGGTAAGAATTTAATGTTGACATAGAGTCTAGATCTAGATCGAGTTGAAGCGTATTTACATTATTTCAACACCTAAGAGTCTAGTACTTGTAAAAAAAACAGTACAGTGTAGTGTCAATCAGTGGGTCAGATTATAGTCCTAGATCTAGCAGCAATCTAGATCTAGCTAAATCAAACTGTCCTTTAACCTTTAGGCCTAGCTATCTAGCATGCGTGATAGTAGATCTAAGTCTATATTATTTTTACACTATGTGAACTTAAAAAAAATATTTCAATTTGCTTGAGGGGTGAGGAAGAGAGAAGTGAAGACAGCAATCTCGTGAACTTGTGTTCATTCTATGAACATTTAGGTCTGCTGAGCTCACAGTGACCTCGCCGACTGTGGGCTGTGGTGGGATTTTCCACTCACGGGATAGTAAACGTAAGGCAAGCAAGCAATGACGACAGTGACGATGTTTGAAAATTTTATTTAAAAAAAAAAAACTAATCATAGTCTACATCATATTTTTAATATGAAAAAAAAAAATGTAAAAAAAAAAACTAGTGCCAGCCGAGCTAACCCCGGATTTGAACTCGGAACTCCGGGTCTATGAACTAGTCTACAGCTGGCACACTGTTGACTCAAACACCGGATGTGAGAGTTATGCAAAAAGTAAGCGATTTCAATTACAAGATGGCAAATCCAACCTCCGAGACGCGTAGTCTATTCCTGAGGGGCCACGCTTTGCGAGACGCGTAGTCACTTCGAAGAATTTATACATCTAAACATAAACTTTTGTTGGGCATTGTTACTTTAATACCTGTACTGATCATGTCTTTTACAAATAATCATGACCCTGGGGTCAATAACAGTTTAGAAGCCAGCTCCTAAATGTCCTCTATGTTTACTTCTATTTTGCCGTTTGTGGATAAGTTTGGGGTATTATACTTACAGTCATTCAATAAAGTGAATCAGGAGCATCTCCTGGTGCACCTGCAGGGTTCGATTTGGCGCTCTGGGCTATCCTGAGAGCGCAGTGGTGCATAATTACGTTTTAAACAGTGCAATAGACTAAGGATAAGAAAGGTTACTATAGTCTCAATAGACTATGGATAAGAAAGGTTACTGTAGTCTTTAACTTAATTGAATCCGGCCATCTTCCTGCACCCCGACAGGGTGCTATTTGGCGCCCCGGGCCTTCCCGTGTTAGCTATGGCGCCTACGTTCCTTTAAGTGAGTACAAAAGACTATTAAGTTGGGCTACTAAAGTCGTTTACTAAGGTGAATCGGCGGTTTCGCTTGCGCCCCAGCATGGTGCAATTTGGCAACCCGGGCTAGACTGTGAGCACTTTGCGTTTATGTTTGCATTTAAGTTTGTGTTTATGTTTGCGTTTATTTTCTATTTTCATTATTTTGAGTTATTGTTTGCATTTTGGTTTGCGTTTGTGTTTTCTATATTACCACAGAAAACACAGTGGGACTACTTTCACTGTAAAACAAAGTCTTAGTAACATAAGCTGTTTTTTTGTGTTGTAATATTATATGACTGTATTGCAGGTATTAAAGGTTAGGTATGGCTGACATTATATCGAGTGATTTGAAACAGAGCCTAGTGCTGCGCCTACCCCCCTTATTGAAAAAGATTTTGGTTCGGTGGAAAAATGCACTGAATCATGAGAGTTGGGTCTTAGAAAAAATGATGGAATTGTTTTGTAAATTTATAGGTAAAGTATTATTGTCTGTGTTTGCACACTGATTTTACTACTAGGAATTTGAGTATTTTGTAATTAGGACACCATGACTTATTTAGTACAAAAAGTGACACCTATCTACCATAGTATATTTTAATAATCTTTTCTTTGCCTTAGCTCCTAACAAGCTACTGATTGAAGAAGTGGATTTTGTTGGGTTTCTTCAAGGCTTTTATCAAGAGATGAATCTAATAGACTACCCTGATTTTGTGATGAATAATGTGTCCCTAATGGCTAGCCAGATGATTCTATCTACTCACAACCTAGGGGTAGCTGGAGATATTGCATTTCAAGTCATTAGAAGCCCCTTGTACTACATGATGGTCAACAGAGGCCATAGAGTAGATGTAACATTTAACATTTACCTCAAATTTTTAAAATCAAACTCAGCCATTTCCCATTTGGAAAGTGTTGATTGTAAGTCATCATCTAAATCTACTTAATGATTCCTTCTAAGAAAATGTGTATCAGCCTGTTCAATTAGTGTGCCAATTTTTTTTCGCCCTTACAGTTGACACTGATGCATCAGTTGCCTATGCATTGGTCAGTCCACATAACTACACAAGGAAATCAGCTGCACATTATCTTACTGCCCTGGTTCAACTCAGTTTTCAAGAAACTTCCACTCCGCTCAGGAGCCAAGTCAAGAAGAAATTGAAACGGCAAATCATTGACCTCATCCTCAAGTTGACCACTACATTGAGTCAGCAGTTGATTGAGAGAAATATGTATGAAATGGCAGTCTACAACAACTTTTTCCACCTTCTCAGTCTATGTGCAGCTGCATGTCCAGAGTTTTGTCAAACGTTCTCCTCGACAGATCTCTTTGACAGAGTCAATATTTGCCTGAAAGTGCTGGCTCCACATGTTCAAGACAGCACAAATTTCTTGGCCTCTACTGCAGAAGTACTCCTCAGGCTGTGCCATTATGGGTTAGTTGTTTTATTACTGAAGGGGTTAGATTTACATTAGGGTTAAGATTGTTTGATACTAATGTGTTATTGGGTCATACATATCCTAACATGAAGATGATATTTACAGATACAAAATTAATAATTTAAAATAGTACATGTACACAAACTAAGCCAGAGCTCTTGTTCACATCTAAGCCAGAGCAATTGTACACATATTCTAAGCCAGAGCAATTGTACACATCTAAGCCAGAGCAATTGTACACATATTCTAAGCCAGAGCAATTGTACACATCTAAGCCAGAGCAATTGTACACATATTCTAAGCCAGAGCAATTGTACACATATTCTAAGCCAGAGCAATTGTACACATATTCTAAGCCAGAGCAATTGTACACATCTAAGCCAGAGCAATTGTACACATTTAAGCCAGAGCAGTTGTACACATATTCTAAGCCAGAGCAATTGTACACATATTCTAAGCCAGAGCAATTGTACACATCTAAGCCAGAGCAATTGTACACATCTAAGCCAGAGCAATTGTACACATTTAAGCCAGAGCAATTGTACACATCTAAGCCAAGAGCAATTGTACACATATTCTAAGCCAGAGCAATTGTACACATATTATAAGCCAGAGCAATTGTACACATATTCTAAGCCAGAGCAATTGTACACATCTAAGCCAGAGCAATTGTACACATTTAAGCCAGAGCAGTTGTACACATATTCTAAGCCAGAGCAATTGTACACATATTCTAAGCTAGAGCAATTGTACACATATTCTAAGCCAGAGCAATTGTACACATCTAAGCCAGAGCAATTGTACACATCTAAGCCAGAGCAATTGTACACATTTAAGCCAGAGCAATTGTACACATATTCTAAGCCAGAGCAATTGTACACATATTCTAAGCCAGAGCAATTGTACACATATTCTAAGCCAGAGCAGTTGTACACATCTAAGCCAGAGGACTTGTACACATTTAAGCCAGAGCAATTGTACACATCTAAGCCAGAGCAATTGTACACATCTAAGCCAGAGCAATTGTACACATCTAAGCCAGAGCAATTGTACACATTTAAGCCAGAGCAATTGTACACATATTCTAAGCCAGAGCAATTGTACACATATTCTAAGCCAGAGCAATTGTACACATCTAAGCCAGAGGACTTGTACACATTTAAGCCAGAGCAGTTGTACACATCTAAGCCAGAGCAATTGTACACATCTAAGCCAGAGCAGTTGTACACATCTAAGCCAGAGCAGTTGTACACATCTAAGCCAGAGCAATTGTACACATATTCTAAGCCAGAGCAATTGTACACATCTAAGCCAGAGGACTTGTACACATTTAAGCCAGAGCAGTTGTACACATCTAAGCCAGAGCAATTGTACACATCTAAGCCAGAGCAATTGTACACATGTAAGCCAGAGCAGTTGTACACATCTAAGCCAGAGCAATTGTACACATATTCTAAGCCAGAGCAATTGTACACATCTAAGCCAGAGCAATTGTACACATATTCTAAGCCAGAGCAATTGTACACATCTAAGCCAGAGCAATTGTACACATATTCTAAGCCAGAGCAATTGTACACATCTAAGCCAGAGCAATTGTACACATATTCTAAGCCAGAGCAATTGTACACATATTCTAAGCCAGAGCAATTGTACACATATTCTAAGCCAGAGCAATTGTACACATATTCTAAGCCAGAGCAATTGTACACATCTAAGCCAGAGCAATTGTACACATTTAAGCCAGAGCAATTGTACACATATTCTAAGCCAGAGCAATTGTACACATATTCTAAGCCAGAGCAATTGTACACATATTCTAAGCCAGAGCAGTTGTACACATCTAAGCCAGAGGACTTGTACACATTTAAGCCAGAGCAATTGTACACATCTAAGCCAGAGCAATTGTACACATCTAAGCCAGAGCAATTGTACACATCTAAGCCAGAGCAATTGTACACATCTAAGCCAGAGCAATTGTACACATTTAAGCCAGAGCAATTGTACACATATTCTAAGCCAGAGCAATTGTACACATATTCTAAGCCAGAGCAATTGTACACATCTAAGCCAGAGGACTTGTACACATTTAAGCCAGAGCAGTTGTACACATCTAAGCCAGAGCAATTGTACACATCTAAGCCAGAGCAGTTGTACACATCTAAGCCAGAGCAGTTGTACACATCTAAGCCAGAGCAATTGTACACATATTCTAAGCCAGAGCAATTGTACACATCTAAGCCAGAGGACTTGTACACATTTAAGCCAGAGCAGTTGTACACATCTAAGCCAGAGCAATTGTACACATCTAAGCCAGAGCAATTGTACACATCTAAGCCAGAGCAATTGTACACATCTAAGCCAGAGCAGTTGTACACATCTAAGCCAGAGCAATTGTACACATATTCTAAGCCAGAGCAATTGTACACATCTAAGCCAGAGCAGTTGTACACATCTAAGCCAGAGCAATTGTACACATATTCTAAGCCAGAGCAATTGTACACATCTAAGCCAGAGGACTTGTACACATTTAAGCCAGAGCAGTTGTACAAATCTAAGCCAGAGCAATTGTACACATCTAAGCCAGAGCAATTGTACACATCTAAGCCAGAGCAGTTGTACACATCTAAGCCAGAGCAATTGTACACATATTCTAAGCCAGAGCAATTGTACTCATTTAAGCCAGAGCAGTTGTACACATTTAAGCCAGAGCAGTTGTACACATTTAAGCCAGAGCAGTTGTACACATATTCTAAGCCAGAGCAATTGTACACATCTAAGCCAGAGCAATTGTACACATCTAAGCCAGAGCAATTGTACGGTTCCCAGAAAGAACCGCAACGGAAAAAAGCGCAACGGAAAAAAGCGCAAATCAAAAAGCGCAACGGAAATAAGCGCACACGGAAAAAAGCGCAAAGAGAAAAAAGCGCACACAGAAAAAAGCGCAAAGAGAAAAAAGCGCAAACGGAAAAAAGCGCAAAGAGAAAAAAGCGCACACAGAAAAAAGCGCAAACAGAAAAAAGCGCAAACGGAAAAAAGCGCAAAGAGAAAAAAGTGCACATGGAAAAAAGCGCAAAGAGAAAAAAGCGCAAACAGAAAAAAGCGCAAAGAGAAAAAAGCGCACACAGAAAAAAGCGCAAACAGAAAAAAGCGCAAACGGAAAAAAGCGCAAAGAGAAAAAAGCGCAAACGGAAAAAAGCGCAAACAGAAAAAAGCGCACACGGAAAAAAGCGCAAACAGAAAAAAGCGCAAACGGAAAAAAGCGCAAACAGAAAAAAGCGCACACAGAAAAAAGCGCAAACAGAAAAAAGCGCAAACGGAAAAAAGCGCAAACAGAAAAAAGCGCACACAGAAAAAAGCGCAAACGGAAAAAAGCGCAAACAGAAACAGAAAAATGCGCAACCAGAAAAAACACAACGAAAAATGTGCAAAAGAGAAATTTAGCACAAAGACCATATGGACTAGATGACACATTTATACATGACTGTTAGGGCTGCTGTGAGAGTGTCGTGTTTGATCACGTGATCTACTACCATTTAAAGCGTACCACTACCATCTGCATTCCCATCACCACGATACAGGCGATAATCACTTTACACAATGCCTATTATTTTCTTGGTCAATAATTATTCAACTACTATTCTCGTATAAACATAAAACTATCGACATTACACGAAGTATCTTTCACATTCTCCCTAGTCCGAACTACCTAGCTTGCATACTATAACAACCCGTTCCTATGGCAAAACTTCACTCTCTTTCATCCGCGTCATCAAACATGCATTTGTCATATCTCTCGTAACAACATTCATTCGCACCAAAATAACAATTTTGTATTTAATATTTTTTCACATCATGACGCACCTACCTACCTACTACCCACCTACCTACCCACCTACCTACCTACCTACCTACCTAACTACCCACCTACCCACTTACCCACCTACCCGCCTACATACTTACCAAACTACCCACCAAAAAAGTATCGGCGAAGTTCGTAAGCTTCGTAAACTGTACTAGACATCTTTTTTTTTAATGAAAATTCATTGACATCATTGACATATGTTACATATATGTTACATTTTGCGACAACCTTAATTATTGCGTTGGGCTTGTATGAAAACTCACTTCGAACTAACTCAATTACATGCTATTTATTTTAACATTACACGGTAAGCGTCACCCAACTGTTGTGATGTGAGGCGAGGACAGGTTCGACAATAAACCAACACGAAAGTACGAAAGAGACAAAGATTGCCTATTAGAGAATGGACCCCTTAACTTTCCTAACCCCACCATTTATTATACCCTACCTAACCTCTAAATTTACTGCGCTAAATGTCACTTCTCTCCCAATCGTTCCTATTCTACAGAATTGTGTATACTATTTATTTACATTCTTTAATCTCAATATAACTAAAATAGACTTTAGTTTGAAGGGTAATGAAAACATGTAAACAAAAGGGACGCTACTCTAAATCTATGCGAATACTTATATGCAGTGTGGGTGGGTGGATGGATGTGTGGGTGGGTGGATGGATGTGTCGGTGGGTGGATGGATGTGTGGGTGGGTGGATGGATGGGTGAGTGGGTGGGTGGATGTGTGGGTGGGTGGATGGATGGGTGTGTGGGTGGATGGATGTGTCGGTGGGTGGATGGATGTGTGGGTGGGTGGATGGATGGGTGTGTGGGTGGGTGGGTGGATGTGTGGATGGGTGGGTGGATGTGTCGGTGGGTGGATGGATGTGTGGGTGGGTGGATGGGTGTGTGGGTGGGTGGATGGATGGGTGTGTGGGTGGGTGGGTGGATGTGTGGATGGGTGAGTGGATGTGTCGGTGGGTGGATGGATGGGTGTGTGGGTGGGTGGATGGATGTGTGGGTGAGTGGTACGCTTTAAATGGTAGTAGATCACGTGATCAAATACGACACTCTCACAGCAGCCCTAACAGTCATGTATAAATGTGTATCTAGTCCATATGGTCTTTGTGCTAAATTTCTCTTTTGCACATTTTTCGTTGTGTTTTTTCTGGTTGCGCATTTTTCTGTTTCTGTTTGCGCTTTTTTCCGTTTGCGCTTTTTTCTATTTGCGCTTTTTTCCGTTTGCGCTTTTTTCTGTTTGCGCTTTTTTCTGTGTGCGCTTTTTTCTGTTTGCGCTTTTTTCCGTTTGCGCTTTTTTCTGTTTGCGCTTTTTTCCGTTTGCGCTTTTTTCCGTTTGCGCTTTTTTCCGTGTGCGCTTTTTTCTGTTTGCGCTTTTTTCCGTTTGCGCTTTTTTCTCTTTGCGCTTTTTTCCGTTTGCGCTTTTTTCTGTTTGCGCTTTTTTCTGTGTGCGCTTTTATCTCTTTGCGCTTTTTTCTCTTTGCGCTTTTTTCCGTGTGCGCTTTTTTCTCTTTGCGCTTTTTTCCGTTTGCGCTTTTTTCTGTTTGCGCTTTTTTCTGTGTGCGCTTTTTTCTCTTTGCGCTTTTTTCCGTTTGCGCTTTTTTCTCTTTGCGCTTTTTTCTGTGTGCGCTTTTTTCTCTTTGCGCTTTTTTCCGTGTGCGCTTATTTCCGTTGCGCTTTTTGATTTGCGCTTTTTTCCGTTGCGCTTTTTTCCGTTGCGGTTCTTTCCGGCCACCCAATTGTACACATCGAACTCATCTAACCATGCTAGTATTGTTTCTGATTAGAGCTAATTTGCTATTGTTTCTGATTAGAGCTAATTTGCTATTGTTTCTGATTAGAGCTAATTTGCTATTGTTTCTGATTAGAGCTAATTTGCAATTGTTTCTGATTAGAGCTAATTTGCAATTGTTTCTGATTAGAGCTAACTAGCTAACTATTGTTTCTGATTAGAGCTAATTAGCTAACCCCTGCTTCTTATAGAGCTAATTAGCTTACTATTATTTTCTCAAGGTCAGAATTGATGAAAGCACCAAGACTGGGGTTACTGAAGGAAACGCTTGTCTCTTTAGCCCAGATGGAGAACCTGGTCTCTGACCTTGTCATTTTTGCTGGCAAGATACTTGATGAGTAAGTAATATCCTAGCACTATATGATGAGTAAGTAATATCCTAGCACTATATGATGAGTAAGTAATATCCTAGCACTATATGATGAGTAAGTAATATCCTAGCACTATATGATGAGTAAGTAATATCCTAGCACTATATGATGAGTAAGTAATATCCTAGCACTATATGATGAGTAAGTAATATCCTAGCACTATATGATGAGTAAGTAATATCCTAGCACTATATGATGAGTAAGTAATATCCTAGCACTATATGATGAGTAAGTAATATCCTAGCACTATATGATGAGTAAGTAATATCCTAGCACTATATGATGAGTAAGTAATATCCTAGCACTATATGATGAGTAAGTAATATCCTAGCACTATATGATGAGTAAGTAATATCCTAGCACTATATGATGAGTAAGTTATATCCTAGCACTATATGATGAGTAAGTTATATCCTAGCACTATATGATGAGTAAGTAATATCCTAGCACTATATGATGAGTAAGTAATATCCTAGCACTATATGATGAGTAAGTAATATCCTAGCACTATATGATGAGTGAGTAATATCCTAGCACTATATGATGAGTAAGATATATCCTAGCACTATATGATGAGTGAGTAATATCCTAGCACTATATGATGAGTAAGTAATATCCTAGCACTATATGATGAGTAAGTAATATCCTAGCACTATATGATGAGTAAGTAATATCCTAGCACTATATGATGAGTAAGTAATATCCTAGCACTATATGATGAGTAAGTAATATCCTAGCACTATATGATGAGTAAGTAATATCCTAGCACTATATGATGAGTAAGTAATATCCTAGCACTATATGATGAGTAAGTAATATCCTAGCACTATATGATGAGTAAGTAATATCCTAGCACTATATGATGAGTAAGTAATATCCTAGCACTATATGATGAGTAAGTTATATCCTAGCACTATATGATGAGTAAGTAATATCCTAGCACTATATGATGAGTAAGTAATATCCTAGCACTATATGATGAGTAAGTAATATCCTAGCACTATATGATGAGTAAGTAATATCCTAGCACTATATGATGAGTAAGTAATATCCTAGCACTATATGATGAGTAAGTAATATCCTAGCACTATATGATGAGTAAGTAATATCCTAGCACTATATGATGAGTAAGTAATATCCTAGCACTATATGATGAGTAAGTAATATCCTAGCACTATATGATGAGTAAGTAATATCCTAGCACTATATGATGAGTAAGTAATATCCTAGCACTATATGATGAGTAAGTAATATCCTAGCACTATATGATGAGTAAGTAATATCCTAGCACTATATGATGAGTAAGTAATATCCTAGCACTATATGATGAGTAAGTTATATCCTAGCACTATATGATGAGTAAGTTATATCCTAGCACTATATGATGAGTAAGTAATATCCTAGCACTATATGATGAGTAAGTAATATCCTAGCACTATATGATGAGTAAGTAATATCCTAGCACTATATGATGAGTAAGTAATATCCTAGCACTATATGATGAGTAAGATATATCCTAGCACTATATGATGAGTGAGTAATATCCTAGCACTATATGATGAGTAAGTAATATCCTAGCACTATATGATGAGTAAGTAATATCCTAGCACTATATGATGAGTAAGTAATATCCTAGCACTATATGATGAGTAAGTAATATCCTAGCACTATATGATGAGTAAGTAATATCCTAGCACTATATGATGAGTAAGTAATATCCTAGCACTATACATGGATGATTTAGACCCTACCATCCAGTAGCAGGTCGGGAGCATGGGGAGCTAACGCTCCCCCTAGAACCATTGTAAGGATGTTGCCACCTTTTTCAGAGAATAATTAAATACAAAATTTTGTGAAAAGTTTCACGAAAAAAAATAAAAAAAAGCAAATAGACCCACCTAACAGTACTTTCGTGTTATGTAGTCTAAATATCTCATTTTAAATGACTCATCACAAGTAAACGTCTTAGTCTAGCAAGTCTTTTCCTCACAATGTTAATCCACTTCAACGCCTGTACATCTGCTGTTTGCGTTATTCCTACTGGACCATCAACCACCCAACGGATCTATCTCAATTCCCAAATTTATAGGAGGGGAGGGGGAAGCTGAATAAATATACAGAAAAATAAACACATTCTCACACAACTTCAAGAATGTTAAAATGAATCAAGACGGTCAGAATGTACAGATGTCAAATACATCAGGTAAATTTAGTTAAAATCATTGAAAATATTGAGGATAAAAGTAAAACTGCATCCAAAAGATGAGTAGTCAAACTTCAGAAATAGAATAACAATAGTTGTTTTATTTTTTTAAAATCAGAATCATAGCTTTTAAAACAGGCAATGTTCTATGGAACTTGCTTTTGCAATTACCTGTAATGAAGTGTGTGAGCATACAATGATCTAACCCATACCTTATTATTATTATGTTAAACAATAATCTACAAAGAAAAGAAAAAGCAGCAGCTAATTCAGGAGCATACAATGATCTAACCCATACCTTATTATTATTATGTTAAACAATAATCTACAAAGAAAAGAAAAAGCAGTAGCTAATTCAGGAGCATACAATGATCTAACCCATACCTTATTATTATTATGTTAAACAATAATCTACAAAGAAAAGAAAAAGCAGTAGCTAATTCAGGAGCTTACAATGATCTAACCCATACCTTAGCTAATTCAGGAGCATACAATGATCTAACCCAGGGGTCTCCAAACTTTTCAGTCCGAGGGCCGCATTAACAATCAAATTTCAGTTCGGGGGCCAGTTAATTAAAAAAATGTCTGATTTTTCTGGGCAAAGTTCCTCAGCCATCACCAGCAAACGTTTTTTCCGTGGACAAAAATATCGCCGCGGGCCGGATAAGAGGACCTCGCGGGCCGCATCCGGCCCGCGGGCCGTAGTTTGGAGACCCCTGATCTAACCCATACCTTAGCTAATTCAGGAGCATACAATGATCTAACCCATACCTTAGCTAATTCAGGAGCATACAATGATCTAACCCATACCTTAGCTAATTCAGGAGCATACAATGATCTAACCCATACCTTAGCTAATTCAGGAGCATACAATGATCTAACCCATACCTTAGCTAATTCAGGAGCATACAATGATCTAACCCATACCTTAGCTAATTCAGGAGCAAAATTCATGGCCAAAACATATTGGTACTTATAACTACCATCAGAAATGGAGGACATTTTTTCCAAAATATAAAAAATTTACAAAACAGGAACAAACAATACAATTTATTAACTAATAACATGGCAATCATTATAAAAATCATTTTTGTAATTTTCACTCATAAACATAGCACAAAAGTATTTTTTGAGTACGATTTTTACTGGATTTTCTAATGGAACACATCTTAGACGTTCTTCTGATTGTGCCAAACACAGCAAAAGGTGCCGACATGACCTACTCCCTTATTCCTTAGTGACACATTCTTGTCTCTCGTCTTTCTGGTGTGGCAACAGTTGCCGGACTGAATCTGCTTTTGCTGGAAGCTTCCAATAGCTATTACAATGAGCCGCATAAACATATATTTTAAAAACAAAGCCTAGTCATTCAGTACACTACTACTAGTAATGACTATTATGATTGTAGCCTACTATAATGTTATGGCTTACACTACTGTGTAAAGTTCATAAAAAGAAGTGAGCTCAATGTGTTTAGGATAGCCATAGTGGCTTACTGTTTTATGTTTACTGATTCAAATTTACAAAACGATCTATATTATATGCAGATGTATGGACTATTACTAGTCTACAGGTATACATTACGTACATGCAAGTTCTTGTAGGCAAAACAGTTTTTTGCAATAAATATAACTAACAAATCTTACTACTAGAACTAGACTTTGGCATACAAATAAAGTATACTAACCTAGTAAACTAGCCAGTAACTGCTACCTTTAATCTTATTACTCTTTTACTACTAGAAATCTGCATTTAATTACAATATTTGATAGGTAAACCAATGCTAATCTTCTTATAAATGTATGAATATCATTTTTTGAGTACATTTAGATAATTAATTATCAAAATAATATTTATGTCACTCCACATCAAAAATCTGCCATTTCCAAGAAATGATGGTACTCACAAGTCCTTGTGCATATGTCGATCTAATACAAAGACAATTTGATTTAAATTGTATAACTAGAAGTTAAACACATTTACCTGGCTTTTGAAGATGTCAATAAAAAATATTTGGGGTTGAAAACTTGAAGAAAAAGGTAAAACAAAGGGAAATCAGGAACACATTTGAGATTTGTACACAATGATTGTAAACTACCGATACAGAAAGAGATTGAATAAAATACTTAAAAAAGACTTTAAAAAAAAACACGTTTTTCTTGTGGACTAAAAAGTAGAAAATAAATTTTTCTTTTGTGCTTCCTCGAGCTGTGCAGGTTCTTGCGATGACTGACAAAAAACGTGGGTACGTTCACCATCAAATTTCCCGACCCATCTGCCCGACCCACGTTTTTTGACAGTCATCACAAGAACCTGCACAACTCGAGGAAGCACAAAAGAAAAATTTATTTTCTACTTTTTAGTCCACAAGAAAAACGTGGTTTTTTAAAAAAAGTTTTTTTTAATTTTTTTATTTTCTCCTTTTTAGTCCGTTGCTACACATGAAAAACGTGTTTTTTAAAAAGTTTTTTATATAGTTTATTTTCTACTTTATCTAATGACTTGATTAAGTATGACTTGACTAAGTGTTTATAAATACACGGACTAAAAATCTTGAGCGACCGATACGCTTTAAACAGAGAAAGGGCGTAATTTAATTAAGCCTACATGCCGTGACCAGGATTCGAACCTGGGTTGTCGCGGCCACAACGCGAAGTACTAACCACTATACGATCACGGCCAGCGCGCTCACATCGATTGGGGCCGAAGTAACTGTGTCAATAGGCCTCCAGTCTTGTCGGTATGTTTAGAAATCATGTCCTCGATTTTATGGTCCTTGGGGCGTAATTTAATTAAGCTAATTTAGGTCTCTAATTGCTAGTTTTTATGATTGCATCTGAAATTGTTAGGCGAAAATAGCCTGCATTCCAAATTTCAGATCTCTAGAGCAATCAGAAGTGTGCTAATTTTCGATGTCAATTTTAACAACAAACCCACAAACAAACAAATAAACGCAAAGCTGAGTTAAGAAAAACGTGTTAAAAATGGCGCCGCACTAGAAATTTTCAAAAAACATTGATCCCTCCACTTAACGGTGACTCAGGGGATGTGATAGTACTAATCACATCAATAATTTAAAAAATTCGTCTTAAATTAAAAATAATACAGGCGCTTAATTAAAGTGGTACTTTTAAATACTGTCAGTAGATAAAGGGTTAAGAGAGTAATTGTTTCCCCTACTGTAGTTTGCTTGTCTTAAATCTTTTTAATGTTCCATTATATCAAATAATTTTTAAAAAAGGATTACAAAACAAGTTATGCTGCGTTTCTTGCAGTGTTTTTGTTTGTGTTATGTGTATATTTTGTGTGATAATTTGTGTTGTGTGTATATTTTGTGTTGTATTTTGTGTTGCTTTGTGTGATAAGTTGTGTTGTGTGTATATTTTGTGTTGTATTTTGTGTTGCTTTGTTGTGATAACATTGTTTTTGTTGTTTTTCTTTTATGTTCTTCAAATTCTTTTTGAATGTATTTTACACCCTAGCAAAGCAATGACATGCAGCTAGTAATACTTGCTTTAAATTTTATTTAATTATTCTCCAAAAAAGGCGCCACTACCCTTAAAATGGCACCTTTTTCTCAACTCGCAGCTCCTCCAAACATGAAACACCTCTGCTATGATCATCTGTACATATAACGGAGGGGTCATTGTATTTGGTGTATTAGGTGGACAAAGGGGCGGGAGGTGGTCAGGTGACATGGTGTGGATGGGGTTCAGCTATTTGGAGTAGTAGAGAGGGGAGTGGTCAGACCAGTCACCATCATGAATGTTTATTTTTTTGCCACAGATGTAGTTGTGAAGCTGCTGACTTTTTTTTTTGTTTTTTGCCACAGATGTAGTTGTGAAGCTGCTGACTTTTGTTTTTGCCACAGATGTAGTTGTGAAGCTGCTGACTTTTGTTTTTGCCACAGATGTAGTTGTGAAGCTGCTGACTTTTGTTTTTGCCACAGATGTAGTTGTGAAGCTGCTGACTTTTGTTTTTGCCACAGATGTAGTTGTGAAGCTGCTGACTTTTTTTTTTTTTTTTTTGCCACAATGTAGTTGTGAAGCTGCTGACTTTTTTTTTTTTTTTTCCACAGATGTAGTTGTGAAGCTGCTGACTTTTGTTTTTGCCACAGATGTAGTTGTGAAGCTGCTGACTTTTGTTTTTGCGACAGATGTAGTTGTGAAGCTGCTGACTTTATTTTTTTTTTTTGCCACAGATGTAGTTGTGAAGCTGCTGACTTTTGTTTTTGCCACAGATGTAGTTGTGAAGCTGCTGACTTTTGTTTTTGCCACAGATGTAGTTGTGAAGCTGCTGACTTTTGTTTTTGCCACAGATGTAGTTGTGAAGCTGCTGACTTTTGTTTTTTTTGCCACAGATGTAGTTGTGAAGCTGCTGACTTTTGTTTTTGCCACAGATGTAGTTGTGAAGCTGCTGACTTTTGTTTTTGCCACAGATGTAGTTGTGAAGCTGCTGACTTTTGTTTTTGCCACAGATGTAGTTGTGAAGCTGCTGACTTTTGTTTTTGCCACAGATGTAGTTGTGAAGCTGCTGACTTTTGTTTTTGCCACAGATGTAGTTGTGAAGCTGCTGACTTTTGTTTTTTTTGCCACAGATGTAGTTGTGAAGCTGCTGACTTTTGTTTTTGCCACAGATGTAGTTGTGAAGCTGCTGACTTTTGTTTTTGCCACAGATGTAGTTGTGAAGCTGCTGACTTTTGTTTTTGCCACAGATTTAGTTGTAAAGCTGCTGACTTTTTTTTTTGCCACAGATGTAGTTGTGAAGCTGCTGACTTTTGTTTTTGCCACAGATGTAGTTGTGAAGCTGCTGACTTTTGTTTGTTTTTGCCACAGATGTAGTTGTGAAGCTGCTGACTTTATCTGGGAGCTTTCACTTCTTCCTTTATTTTGTTTACTGGACACAGCACCTTTAGCAATTGTTCAAAACTGTCCTTTAGTTTTGGCAAGGACGCAATCTATTTTTAGATCCAATAAAAGAGATCAGATATCAACTCTGCTAAAGCTTGGCATTGATAATTTGCTGAACTCAGTGCAGGTATGTGCCAGTTTTATTGTCCCTTAGTTGGTAGCAAATAATAATAGTATTCAAAGTACTCTAGTCCACATGATGGTAATCAAAGTACTCTAGTCCACATGATGGTAATCAAAGTACTGTAGTCCACATGATGGTAATCAAAGTACTCTAGTCCACATGATGGTAATCAAAGTACTCTAGTCCACATGATGGTAATCAAAGTACTCTAGTCCACATGATGGTAATCAAAGTACTCTAGTCCACATGATGGTAATCAAAGTACTGTAGTCCACATGATGGTAATCAAAGTACTCTAGTCCACATGATGGTAATCAAAGTACTCTAGTCCACATGATGGTAATCAAAGTACTCTAGTCCACATGATGGTAATCAAAGTACTGTAGACCACATGATGGTAATCAAAGTACTCTAGTCTACATGATGGTAATCAAAGTACTGTAGTCCACATGATGGTAAACAAAGTACTCTAGTCCACATGATGGTAATCAAAGTACTGTAGTCCACATGATGGTAATCAAAGTACTGTAGTCCACATGATGGTAATCAAAGTACTGTAGTCCACATGATGGTAATCAAAGTACTCTAGTCCACATGATGGTAATCAAAGTACTCTAGTCCCCATGATGGTAATCAAAGTACTCTAGTCCACATGATGGTAATCAAAGTACTCTAGTCCACATGATGGTAATCAAAGTACTGTAGTCTACATGATGGTAATCAAAGTACTGTAGTCCACATGATGGTAAACAAAGTACTCTAGTCCACATGATGGTAATGAAAGTACTCTAGTCCACATGATGGTAATCAAAGTACTCTAGTCCACATGATGGTAATCAAAGTACTCTAGTCCACATGATGGTAATCAAAGTACTCTAGTCCACATGATGGTAATCAAAGTACTGTAGTCCACATGATGGTAATCAAAGTACTCTAGTCCACATGATGGTATTCAAAGTACTCTAGTCCACATGATGGTAATCAAAGTACTCTAGTCCACATGATGGTAATCAAAGTACTCTAGTCCACATGATGGTAATCAAAGTACTCTAGTCCACATGATGGTAATCAAAGTACTGTAGTCCACATGATGGTAATCAAAGTACTCTAGTCCACATGATGGTAATCAAAGTACTCTAGTCCACATGATGGTAATCAAAGTACTCTAGTCCACATGATGGTAATCAAAGTACTCTAGTCCACATGATGGTAATCAAAGTACTGTAGTCCACATGATGGTAATCAAAGTACTCTAGTCTACATGATGGTAATCAAAGTACTCTAGTCCACATGATGGTAAACAAAGTACTCTAGTCCACATGATGGTAAACAAAGTACTCTAGTCCACATGATGGTAATCAAAGTACTCTAGTCCACATGATGGTAATCAAAGTACTCTAGTCCACATGATGGTAATCAAAGTACTCTAGTCCACATGATGGTAATCAAAGTACTCTAGTCCACATGATGGTAATCAAAGTACTCTAGTCCACATGATGGTAATCAAAGTACTCTAGTCCACATGATGGTAATCAAAGTACTGTAGTCCACATGATGGTAAACAAAGTACTGTAGTCCACATGATGGTAAACAAAGTACTCTAGTCCACATGATGGTAATCAAAGTACTCTAGTCCACATGATGGTAATCAAAGTACTCTAGTCCACATGATGGTAATCAAAGTACTCTAGTCCACATGATGGTAATCAAAGTACTCTAGTCCACATGATGGTAATCAAAGTACTCTAGTCCACATGATGGTAATCAAAGTACTCTAGTCCACATGATGGTAATCAAAGTACTCTAGTCCACATGTTGTAATCAAAGTACTCTAGTCCACATGATGGTAATCAAAGTACTGTAGTCCACATGATGGTAATCAAAGTACTGTAGTCCACATGATGGTAATCAAAGTACTGTAGTCCACATGATGGTAATCAAAGTACTCTAGTCCATATGATGGTAATCAAAGTACTCTAGTCCACATGATGGTAATCAAAGTACTGTAGTCCACATGATGGTAAACAAAGTACTGTAGTCCACATGATGGTAATCAAAGTACTCTAGTCCACATGATGGTAATCAAAGTACTGTAGTCCACATGATGGTAATCAAAGTACTGTAGTCCACATGATGGTAATCAAAGTACTGTAGTCCACATGATGGTAATCAAAGTACTGTAGTCCACATGATGGTAATCAAAGTACTCTAGTCCATATGATGGTAATCAAAGTACTCTAGTCCACATGATGGTAATCAAAGTACTGTAGTCCACATGATGGTAATCAAAGTACTGTAGTCCACATGATGGTAATCAAAGTACTGTAGTCCACATGGTGGTAATCAAAGTACTGTAGTCCACATGATGGTAATCAAAGTACTCTAGTCCACATGATGGTAATCAAAGTACTCTAGTCCACATGATGGTAATCAAAGTACTCTAGTCCACATGATGGTAATCAAAGTACTCTAGTCCACATGATGATAATCTACTGTAGTCCACATGATATCCCTAATTTAAAAAGCAGTAGTTTTCTTGACACAGTATTAGTAACATAAAAAGTGTTTGTCACTTTTAGTTTTGTATAAACTACTTTAATTATATGAAGTTTGTTTAAGTACTCTAATGATATGAAATTTGTTAAAGTACTCAAATGGTATGAAGTTTGTTAAAGTACTCTAATGGTATGAAGTTTGTTAAAGTACTCTAATGGTATGAAGTTTGTTAAAGTACTCTAATGGTATGAAGTTTGTTAAAGTACTCTAATGGTATGAAGTTTGTTAAAGTACTCTAATGGTATGAAGTTTGTTAAAGTACTCTAATGGTATGAAGTTTGTTAAAGTACTCTAATGGTATGAAGTTTGTTAAAGTACTCTAATGGTATGAAGTTTGTTAAAGTACTCTAATAGTATGAAGTTTGTTAAAGTACTCTAATGGTATGAAGTTTGTTAAAGTACTCTAATGGTATGAAGTTTGTTAAAGTACTCTAATGGTATGAAGTTTGTTAAAGTACTCTAATGGTATGAAGTTTGTTAAAGTACTCTAATGGTATGAAGTTTGTTAAAGTACTCTAATGGTATGAAGTTTGTTAAAGTACTCTAATGGTATGAAGTTTGTTAAAGTACTCTAATGGTATGAAGTGTGTTAAAGTACTCTAATGGTATGAAGTTTGTTAAAGTACTCTAATGGTATGAAGTTTGTTAAAGTACTCTAATGGTATGAAGTTTGTTAAAGTACTCTAATAGTATGAAGTTTGTTAAAGTACTCTAATGGTATGAAGTTTGTTAAAGTACTCTAATGGTATGAAGTTTGTTAAAGTACTCTAATGGTATGAAGTTTGTTAAAGTACTCTAATGGTATGAAGTTTGTTAAAGTACTCTAATGGTATGAAGTTTGTTAAAGTACTCTAATGGTATGAAGTTTGTTAAAGTACTCTAATGGTATGAAGTTTGTTAAAGTACTCTAATGGTATGAAGTTTGTTAAAGTACTCTAATGGTATGAAGTTTGTTAAAGTACTCTAATGGTATGAAGTTTGTTAAAGTACTCTAATGGTATGAAGTTTGTTAAAGTACTCTAATGGTATGAAGTTTGTTAAAGTACTCTAATGGTATGAAGTTTGTTAAAGTACTCTAATGGTATGAAGTTTGTTAAAGTACTCTAATGGTATGAAGTTTGTTAAAGTACTCTAATGGTATGAAGTTTGTTAAAGTACTCTAATGGTATGAAGTTTGTTAAAGTACTCTAATGGTATGAAGTTTGTTAAAGTACTCTAATGGTATGAAGTTTGTTAAAGTACTCTAATGGTATGAAGTTTGTTAAAGTACTCTAATGGTATGAAGTTTGTTAAAGTACTCTAATGGTATGAAGTTTGTTAAAGTACTCTAATGGTATGAAGTTTGTTAAAGTACTCTAATGGTATGAAGTTTGTTAAAGTACTCTAATGGTATGAAGTTTGTTAAAGTACTCTAATGGTATGAAGTTTGTTAAAGTACTCTAATGGTATGAAGTTTGTTAAAGTACTCTAATGGTATGAAGTTTGTTAAAGTACTCTAATGGTATGAAGTTTGTTAAAGTACTCTAATGGTATGAAGTTTGTTAAAGTACTCTAATGGTATGAAGTTTGTTAAAGTACTCTAATGGTATGAAGTTTGTTAAAGTACTCTAATAGTATGAAGTTTGTTTAATTCCAGGTGAAAGGCACTACCAATGCAGCCTGTGTTGAGTACTTGAAGCTGAAAACACTTGATTGTCCGCCCTTGCTCAAACAGTCTCTGCTCTGTAACGGACTTGTGTCTTCTGATCACTGTCTGACTTATTTAGTCCAGCTCTTCAAGAAACACAAGAAAGGTACAGATGACTGAAGTCACTTGAAGTCATACACTAAAGAATGCTATTAAGTTACTGGTAACTAACAAGTTGTGCAACCATAAGTACTTTTATGATACTAATTACTGTTGATATTATAGAATAATTGTGTTATCCAGTTCTTAGAAACATTACTAGTTATAAGTTAGTCATTACTAGCTAGTCATTAGTAGTTGTTCATTAATTGTTGGTCATTACTAGTTGGTCATTACTAGTTGGTCATTACTAGTTGGTCATTACTAGTTAGTCATTACTAGTTGGTCATTAGTTTAATTTTTTAACTTGACTGTGTCACTAAATTGCTTGACATTTCTCCCTAGGACCTGGAGATGAAGAGAGTCTACATCAACTACATGTCTATCTTCAATATCTTCAAGCCTGCTTAAACATGCCAGGTCTTGTTTGCCCTGTATGTCAATTTTACTTTGAACATTCAATTAACTCTTTAAGGCTGTAGCAATCCTATTTGTCAATTTTACTTTGAACATTCAATTAACTCTTTAAGGCTGTAGCAATCCTATTTGTCAATTTTACTTTGAACATTCAATTAACTCTTTAAGGCTGTAGCAATCCTATTTGTCAATTTTACTTTGAACATTCAATTAACTCTTTAAGGCTGTAGCAATCCTATTTGTCAATTTTACTTTGAACATTCAATTAACTCTTTAAGGCTGTAGCAACCCTCCCAGCATAGTCTACTGTAACGAAGCTCCCAACTTCTGCTATGATTTTTCTCTATTTAATTCATTGCTTTGCCAAATCCAAGTTTTTAGAGTTATTTATTTCTTGTAGTTTTTCCATTAGGCTGATTTTGTATTCTATCAAAATGTTTTGTAAACCCCTAGCAAAAAGCATTTTTTAACACTGCAGATACCATTCATCTGCCATGTATAGTTTATGCCAAAATCAAAGTAAAGAAGATTAAAGTAGTTAATCAAATGGACATAATTTCATTTCCTATGAATAAGAACACATTAAAAAATAATTCTTATAATTAAATTTCCTAACAGTAGAGTGTTTTTTTTCCAGAGAAAGCTACTATTTATTTTATCTTCCTTAAAACTAAGCATTTAACTTCCTTTAACTAAAAATTTATATTAGTGTGTAGGGCATTTAATTTAATCATAATTAATCAATACTTTTAATGTGTGGTTTTACATAAATCGGTAATAAGTCATTGGTACTGAAAAAAATTATGTGGAAACAAATAATTCTGGCCTTAATGAGTTAGAACATTTCAACATTTAAGTTTGAAAATCACATTGTTGCATCTCAGTATATCATTAAAACATCTTGCCCTTTATATAATGAAAAATGGCACCATTTTATTAAAACAGCTCCCATTGAGACAAACTATTCCATCTTGTAATGAAGCAGCTAATTGATTTCTATCCATCTTGTAATGAAGCGGCTAATTGATTTCTATTTTATTTGTAGCAGCTGACAATCCTTCTCAAGTCCTATGTGTCACTTGTAACACACAGCAATCATTTGACTACTGGACATCTACAAGATCTTTGCAATCTTTTACAACTCAAGATGTTTGACATAGATAGCAATATTCAAGAGCTAGCAGTAGAAATTGTTACAGAACTATTTTTATCTGGTAATGTTTCATCATTCTATACAAATAGTTTGAGAACTGTTTTTGTTTGTTAATGTTTCATCACGTCTATACAAATAGTTTGAGAACTGTTTTTGTTTGTTAATGTTTCATCGTGTCTGTAGAAATAGTTTGAGAACTGTTTTTGGCTGGTATCACTTGATGGTAGAACATTCCTATTGATGGTAGAACATTCCTATTGATGGTAGAACATTCCTATTGATGGTAGAATATTCCTATTGATGGTAGAACATTCCTATTGATGGTAGAACATTCCTATTGATGGTAGAACATTCCTATTGATGGTAGAACATTCCTGTTGATGGTAGAACATTTCACTTGAAGCTAGAACATTAAACTTTAAGGATAGACTATATGGATGAAATTTTTATTTTATTTAACACATTTCTGGGTGTTTAATAAATTCATATGTTTTTAACCTATTGACAAAAATAATATATAGCCACCAATAGCAGTAATGGTTGCCATGGAAACCACGAAAAGGTGTGAAAACTAACACCTTTTCAAACCTGTATAACTTTGTGTCCGTAAGAGATTTTTAAGACCTGATGAAAAATTTAGATTTCTCAAACCAAACTATACATTTCTACGTTTATTCATTGCAATAGCTCGTACTCAATTTTGAATACAAATTTTAATTTACATTTACATACAAAAATTATAATTATAGGTGGTACTACATAAATATCAATATTTCTTTAAGTATTGTACTAAACTTAATGTACAAACGTAGTTTTGTAGATGGTATCATGCTGAATGCACGTGGAATGTTTCAGTCTTGTATGACAAAGAGTTCCAAAGCCTTAGAGATTTGAAAGTTGAGAAAACGTGAAAAGAAGGGCGAAAAAAAAGCACAATGCGTTTCATCTTACAGAAAAAAAAACCTCTTATGTGTGGAAGAACCATTTGACTAATAATATACGCGTTGATTTATGGTGTAAGTTTTTAATGTAAGCAAAAATATGTATACAACAGGTAATGAATTAATGACTATTAAATATTACACATCCTATCCATCGAGTTATTCTCAGAACAGCTATCTTCAAACCAGATCAAGTTTTGTTTGTTAGCCGGTCTTCTCACTTCAAATCAATGTCTTTCTCTACTTAAATTGTAGCTTATACAAGTTTATTGCCTTTTAATAATAGCCTACTACACAATCCTGGGTACAACGCTTGAGGCTAGACACGCCCCCCCCCCCCCCCCATCTCCCCACAGCTGGACAGTGAGTGAAGATCCAATGAGACATAGATTACCAATGTCCATTCAACCGTGAATAACACATCCGTGTAGATAGGGTCAAGCACTATGTTTCCGTACAATGAATGCTTATCAGCTATCCCATCTAGTATTTACATTAGTTGCTACATGGACCGAAGGGCATACACATATTAACACATGTGTCGTTTACAGTCCGATGTATAGTC
The DNA here is from genome assembly GCF_028476545.2 of Physella acuta. NCBI lineage: Eukaryota > Metazoa > Mollusca > Gastropoda > Physidae > Physella > Physella acuta. The sequence goes on from NW_026732268.1 coordinate 151,003, forward strand.
TGATGAACGCGTCCAAGCCTATCACAGCATGATGTAACAAGATTATAAATAATATAAACTGGTCGTTGGTTAAATGGCGAGAAGGTGATGTGGGGGGTGAAGGGGAGGGACTTAGTACATTCTTCACCACACTGACTGACTTGTCCTTGAAGCATTGTTTCAGCTTACTATAAAGCTTACCAATGTTTAATAGTGTTCCAATGACAATCAACAGTACATTTCGTAGCCAAGTTTCAAATATTGACCTAAATGTTGTTGTATAATTTTAAAACAACAAATAGAAGAGTATATTCAAATAAAGTAAATAAACTAAGTATAATTTTAAAACAATAAATAGAAGAGTATATTCAAATAAAGTAAACAAACTAAGTATAATTTTAAAACAATAAATAGAAGAGTATATTCAAATAAAGTAAACAAACTAAGTATAATTTTAAAACAACAAATAGAAGAGTATATTCAAATAAAGTAAACAAACTAAGTATAATTTTAAAACAACAAATAGAAGAGTATATTTAAGTAAAGTAAACAAACTAAGTATAATTTTAAAACAATAAATAGAAGAGTATATTCAAATAAAGTAAACAAACTAAGTATAATTTTAAAACAATAAATAGAAGAGTATATTCAAATAAAGTAAACAAACTAAGTATAATTTTAAAACAACAAATAGAAGAGTATATTCAAATAAAGTAAACAAACTAAGTATAATTTTAAAACAACAAATAGAAGAGTATATGCAAATAAAGTAAACAAACTAAGTATAATTTTAAAACAACAAATAGAAGAGTATATTCAAATAAAGTAAGCAAACTAAGTATAATTTTAAAACAACAAATAGAAGAGTATATATATTCAAATAAAGTAAACAAAGTATAATTTTAAAACAACAAATAGAAGAGTATATTCAAATAAAGTAAACAAACTAAGTATAATTTTAAAACAACAAATAGAAGAGTATATTCAAATAAACAAACTAGATCTAAGTATAATTTTAAAACAACAAATAGAAGAGTATATGCAAATAAAGTAAACAAACTAAGACAGGCGATTGTTTTATTTAGAAACAAGATGGCTGCCTAGCACAGGAAAAAAAACAGAAAAAAAGTCACAGTGGAAAAATTTTATCGGAAAAAAAGTCACAGAAATAAAGTCACAGAAAAAAAGTCACACAAATCTTTTTAGAAATATTTTTATTAATTAAAATTTGTTAAGAATTGTAACATTTTGTATGTTTATTGTTATGGGTTGTATTTTTTGATAGCATAAATTATTTATAGACGTTAAAAGCACTATGATTTATAACAATTGTAAGTAAAAATACTCTAAGATAATTAACACAACAATCTCAACTTTTGTTACGTAATTAGTTAAATACGCGGTAGAAAAGTTAATTATAAAAGAAATTTAGGCGTATTTTGCCGTAGGCTATTCTCTGGTCGGCCTCTCCTCAGTAGGCATTGTCCGAACATATTTTGTGTTGTTGACGTTATGCGTC